>NC_040039.1:37620603-37788948 GCF_003713205.1 Coffea eugenioides
TTTGGGCTTGGATTGATACCTTTTTTATATATAAAATGTCATAATTTCATTAAAATATGCACTAATGACAAAAATTACATCATCAAACATACACAGATATCAAAAAATAGATCTGAAAAAAGGATACTCCAGATTTGAAGAACAATAAAAATTACATTATAAAGCCCCAAATTTAAAAAATAAGATAAAGTAATTGTAACTCCACGGGGCATCTGTGCATGCTTCCAATTGCCAGATTTGCTGACAAACTATTTCAAGTCCAGATATTATGGTGAGATCTGCTGAATAGATCCAAGAAATTCTAGATTTAATAATCAAAATCTGAAAAAACTCAAATCTAATAAAAGAAAAATGAAAAAATTATCAAAGCTGCTTGGATTGATACTTAAACAAACAAACTTGAACGAGTCTGATTCGAATTGAGTTCAAGTCGAGTACCAAACTGTTTGGTTCAATTTACGACCCTTCTCCTGAAATTCCTACTTCCATATATACTATCAACCATATCGGGAAAGCTATTGGCATTAGTAGGTGGTTTAGTTGTAGAGTGTTCGGGGTTATTTCCTTTGTGTCAATGGTCTGCTCCTTTGGGGGTTTTGGCAGGTGGTGGATAGAGATAGTACTAGTTTCCTATTAGAGGAATGCTGGTAGTGGTAGAAGATTAGGAGCAATACAATCATTAAAGAAGATAAAGAGAGAAGTGAAGGTGGAAGTGGTGCTATGGAGAGACATTTTTAGGGAAAATGTGGTTGAAAATGTATGCAGGGATCAAAACAGTGCATGCTTCAATTTGTGAGAGACTAAAATACTTCATTTTAAATATAAGAAATTAAAAAAGTATACCTATAAAATGTGAAGGACGAGTAATTGTATTTTTCCAGAAATAAAAAACCCCAAGATCATAGAGCTCTATAATTAACTCACTTCTATTTTCCATCCAACTATTTTTTAGTGACCAAGGTTAATGTTAGAAGTATGGCTGCCAAAAGCATTAGGGGATAGCCAAAACATTGATATCAAAATGCAAAAATAAGCTATATCAACAATAAGCTATACCATATTCAGAAGAATAACAATGCTAAGAGACAAATTCAGAGGTGGAAATAAGATTTGGTAGAACTGCAAAAGAGCAATTAGAGTAATAAAAGTAACAAGAGAGCTGAATTAAAAAGGAATTTGGCAGAAGCATATAGGAGAGATGAGGTGTACTAGAGTCAAACAGCTAGAAGCACCTGGTTAAAAGAGGGGGATAGGAATACGAAGTATTTTCATGCTAATGTGGAGGGGAGAAGGAGGAGGAATAGTATGTCAACTCTACGAAAGTAAGATGGGAACTAGTGTAATTCTGTGGAAGAGATTGAAGGAGAGATAAAGGAGTATTTTAAAAGTCTGTTCACTTCTTCTGATCCTCAACATTTTGAGTCCATTTTGGATGGAATTCCTCAGGTGATTACAGGACAAATGAACTCAAAACTTGTGAGGCCTATGTCTGAAGAGGAAATCAGGAAAGCTATGTTCTCCTTGTAGCCTAACAAAACACCTGGACCGGATGGTATGACTCCTGTCTTCTTTCAAAAATTTTGGCAAATCACCAAAGTTGATCTGATTAATGCCATTTCCAACTTTTTTCATTCAGGAAATCTGTTAAGTGCAATGAATGATATTATGATAACTCTTATTTCTAAAATTGAGCATCCGGTGTTTGTATCCCACTTTCGACCAATCAACCTATGCAATGTAGTATATAGGATCATATCAACAATTTTGGTCAATAGATTAAAACCTTTGCTAAAGTACTGCATTAGTGTGAACCAATCTACCTTTATCCCGGGAAGGTAGATTATTGATAATATCATAGTTGCTCATGAGTCTAACCATTGTTTGAACAATAAGAGAAATGGATCTAATGCTTTTATAGCTTTAAAACTTGACATGTCCAAAGCATACGATGAAGTAGAATGACACTTTGTGACTAAAATAATGGAGAAGATGGGATTTTGTCAAAAATGGATCAGGTGGATTTTAAAATGCATGCCTTCAGTGACTTATTCTTTCAATATAAATGGAGAAAGGAGAGGTTTTGTGAGACCAACCAGAGGAATTAAGTAAGGAAATCCTCTATCTCCTTACCTGTTTCTCTTAGTTACTGAAGGGCTGTCTAACCTTTTGAAAAAAGCAATGCAGGAACACAGTTTGACTGGTCTTAAAGCAGCACATTCGTGTCCAGCTCTATCTCACTTGTTTTTTGCAGATGATACACTTATATTTTGTAGAGCTAATCAAGAAGAAGCTGGAAAAGTAATGCAAATACTAAGATTATACGGGAAGCTTCTGGACAGATTATCAATACTGAGTAGTCCTCAGTCTTCTTCAGTAAAAATACAAGAAAGAGTAAAAAGCAAGAAATACTGAGGTTGCTAAGACGCATGAAGTATGTAAAACAAAGTAGATACTTAGGTCTCCCTTTGGTTATTGGAAGATCTAAGAGACAGGTGTTCAATTATATTAAGGAGAGAGTCATCAGTAGAATGGGAGGTTGGAAAGAGAAATTTCTGAATCAAGCAAGAAAAGAGGTTATGCTGAAATCAGTAATATTAGCATTGCCCACATATGCTATGAGCTACTGTAAATTGCCAAAAGCTCTATGCAAGGATATTTGTAGGGAAATGGCAAGGTTCTGATGGGAGGGATAGTGAGGAAGAAAAGAAAATCCATTGGATTGAATGGAACAACTATCTGAAGTTAAAGGGAATAGGGGACTGGGGTTTAGGGATCTTCAGAGTTTTAACAAGGCAATGTTAGCTAAGCAACTTCAGAGAGTTTTAACAAACCCAAGTCTTCTGGTTAGTAGGGTGCTTAAGAGTAAATACCTTAAAGGGGAATCTATATGGAAGATGATAGAAAAGGCTGGAGACTCTTGGATGTTGATGAGTATTTTAAGTGCCAAGGACCTGTTAGAGGAAGGTGTAAGGAAAAGAGTTGGAGATAGGAGCACTATTGACATATGGAAGGATAAATGGTTGCTGAACAGTGAAACTGGTAAGGTTAGATCCATTAAGCTAGAAGGATGCCAAATATCAAAAGTGCAGGAGTTGATTTGCAATGGAAAATAGAATAAAAACTTGATAAAAACACTATTTAGTGAGAAGATTGCACAAGAATAGAGAGTATTCCACTCAGTGAATGTGGGAGCAAGGATAGATTAGTTTAGCCACGTTCTAAGTCAGGTCAATACATAGTAAAAATTGGTTACTTTTTGGCTAAGGAGATGAAGGGAAGGAAAGAGAAAATGCAGTACTAAGGAGCTTAAATATCAAACATAAACTGAAACATTTTATTTGGAGATGTTTGCAAAGAATATTTCCAGTTAATGAGGTAATAAAGAGAAGAACAAGGAAAGGGAAGGATGGTTGCTCATGTTGTGGAAAGAAGACAGAAACACTAGAGCATACGTTGTTTTTCTGCAGGCATGCTGAACTAATCTGGAAAGCTATACCAATCAAATGGGATGGACTAAACAGTTTCAAATATTACTTTTGGCTTTGGTGGAATAGTCTTATGGAAGCAAAGGAAAGGATTGAGGGGAGGGAACATATAGCTCTCACTATAAATATTCTTTAGCAGGTATGGAAGTCTAGAAATGTTATTCAATTTAATAGGGAAGAGAGGTGTCTAGGGATGACCACAAACAAAGCAATACATGAATGGTTAGAATACGAAAATGGCAGCAGGGATGAGGATATCATGAAAGAAACAAGTGAAGTTGAAGACAAAAAGGATAATAGCTGGAAACCACCACCTAAAGACTACATACTGATGAATACTGATATAGGCTTGAACATACAGAAAAGGAGGGTGGGAGGGGGGATTATTACTAGAAAGGATGATGGAAGTCTGATTAAAGCTTGGGTAGCAAGTGAAAGTAAACTAGGCGAACCAGAGGTGGAAGAAGCACTGGCAATCAGACAGGCTCTAAACATAGCTAAGCAAAATGGCTGGAGAAAGATTATGATACAATTTGACTGCAAGAGGATAATTGACAAGATTAGAGAAAAGAACACAGAAGATTCGAACATCGGGGTCATTTTGTTTGACATCTTGAAGATTAGTCAAGATTTTGCTAAATGTTACTTCTCCTTTATTAAACGGGAAGGTAACTGTGTAGCTCACCAATTGGCAAAATTTGCCATAAACTTGATAGATGAGATTGTGTGGAAGGATTCTTTTCCTGATTGGCTTAACAGTCTAGCCAGACGTAGGGGTGCAAACGAGCCGAGTCAAGTCGAGTTTTGAACTTATCGAGTCGAGTCAGGCTTGTTTATATGCGAGATCGAGTTCGAGCTCGAGTTCGTCGAGCTCGAAAAATGAAGCTCGAGCTCGAGCTCGACATAGACAAAGAGGTACTCGAGATCGACTCGATTATAGCTCGCGAGCTTAACTCGATTTTGGCTCGCGAGCAGCTCGCCACATTAGCTCAAATTTTGCTCCTTTTTTTGGCTCGTGATGAGCTCGAAATCAGCTGACTTTCTCAAAATTTACGCAAGAAAATAGAATTTTTGTCCACATATTTTTGGTAAAATTTAAGCATAATAATATCAATTTTCACATATTCTTGATTTTGAGAGCTACAAATTATCCACTAATACAATCATAAACATATAATACATAAAAATCTAAATGTTCAATACTTGAAATGTTTAGTTACCAACAAATTTCAAAATATAAATAGTGTCTTCGGCACTTCGTTATCAAGCCCGGCTGTAATTATGCTCTTCAACCCGAATTACATTAAGAAGCAAAAGAAACCAGCAAATGAACTATCCAAAAAGAAAAAAGAAAGAAAGAAAAATAGCAGCCAAAAAAAGTAAAAAAATCAGCCTGCTAATTGAGAAATTGAACACAAAAAATCAGCAAAAATATAGCTTTAGACACAGCTAAAAATTAGCCATAAAAAGGGACCAAACAACAACCAAAAATTGCCCATATCCATATACCATCTTTTTTACTGCATGTGAATACAGTAAAACGTTTTTGTCCCTCTGTGTGTATATATTTTTTGGTCCGCGTGTGCTTCAATTATATATATATATAAATTTCCCCAGTCAATGTATCTGTTTTACACTCAAATAAATAAAATTAAAGAGTTCTAGTATTGGAAATGTTTTTCTATATTGTGTTACATGCCTAATTGACAACACCGTAGATCTAAAGCTTTAGAGCTCTGGCAAGAAAAACCCCTAAGTTGGACCACCGTAGAAGAAAAAACAAAAGAAGAGCAGCCATCCATCAATATTTGGGGACTCGTCTTAATTAATGTCCGAGGCAACTAACATCCTATGAACATCACAGAGGTCCACAACTACCACTTTTGCAATAGATCTAAAGCTTTGAATGATAAAGCTTTGAAAGGATGGATCTACCCAGCAGGGAAAGAAAGAAAGTAAGTTTTTATCCATAAATCTAAACCTTTGAATGATAATGCTTTAAAAGGAGGAAGCTGCCGAGCTGGGGAAGAAAGAAAACGGAAAAGGAAAAGACAGAAAAGCTGAATACATACCTGCAAAAGCTGGGTGGAGCTGGTGGAGGTGGAGCTGGCGGAAGTGGGAATTTGGAGTTTGGGAGTTGGGAATCGGCAGGAGTCAGCAGAGGAAGTGAGGATTTGGAAATTAGGTAAATTGATGGGGAAAGTGAGAGATAGTCAAAGACTTGTAAATTTTAATTGATATAGGGGTATTTTTATAATTTCACATTTATTCGAGCCTATCGAGCCGCTCGTCAAGCTATCGAGCCTATGGGTCCGTTTGGATTGTAAGTTATTTGAGATATTTTTTAGGTTACTTTTTAAGATTGCGTAAATATGAAATAAGCGTTTGGATAGTAAGTAAATCGTGTAAATTAGCGTTTGGACAGGTGCTCATTATTGAATTTAAGCAGGTGACTTTGACTTTGAAAATTTTGACTTTGACTTCGAAAATTTTGACTTTATACTACGTTTACACTAAACCAATTGCATACTTAATACACAAACGGTACAGATTAATTTAGAAGTTGGAAATCGAGGGCATTTTAAGTACACTCTACACATGGGAAAATAAATTGCCTGGACAATTACAATCCTTTGTAATGCGGGTGAACACCTAACGGCGGCGTCGCCCCCGTGCTGCGTACATTTGAGTCGCTATGTAGTCTCGTTTAGCTTTCCATTCCGCCAGCTCTGCAGGAGATACGTTTAATGCGAACGGCTGAGGTACTGGCCCGCCTATTTCTGGCTCTTCATTTAAGTGCACGTCTTCTGATTCAAACCGTTGAAAATGGGCATCTTCTGGTTGGTGCATCCTTAAAAAGTTGTGCAACGCACAACAAGCAATGACTATACTGATTTGAGTGCTCATATAGAAATTATCTACCGGACCCTTTAACCATTTGAATCTTTTCTTAAGCACACCAAATGTGCGCTCAATGACATTGCGAAGTTGCGAATGTCGAGTATTGAACAAGGCCTTTGCCGGAGATTCAGACCCCACGTTCTTATACGGGGGCATGAAACCTGGAGCATTCTTGTATGCCGCATCAACTAAGTAGTACTGGCCTAATTGACAAAGTTATTCTAATTAATAAACGCGATAAAAAATAGGAGTTGTGGTAATAAAGCATAGCACATGCTTGACTTGAAATATTGGACCCATCACTTACCAGGTTGCGGCAGTGGAAAATCTGACGGATATGCTAATGCTGACTCCAACACTCGCGCATCGTGTGCACTTCCCTCCCATCCAGCATACACATAGATGAAGCGCATGTCATGGTCACAAACTGCCAGAACATTCTGTGATTGCCACCCGTGCCGATTTGTATATGCCATTTGCTCGCCTGTCGGAGGACAAGCTGAGATGTGGGTGCCATCCATCGCTCCCACGGCATCCTAATATGTGTAAAAAATATATATAATCAACTTTCTAGAATCGTCATACTACATCAAGCCAAAAATCACTTATGCTTTCCACATTACCTTGAACCATGGATAAAAATTAGTTGAGTTTGCAATTCGTCGATGAACTGCAGTCTGGTCACCCGGTCGTATTATTTCAGTTGCAAATAGACACAGGCCTTGGAGCACTTTTTTTATATTTCGATTAATCGTCTCGATGGATCGATCAAAAATAGTACCCAACACACGGTGCGTATGCTTGTGGCTGACCAACATTAAAGTCATAGCAAGCGCCTCCTGTATGGGCACGCGCTGTTGGTAATTGTGTGGAACGTACTGTCTCTCGACAAGGATATTGGACAGTAGCAAGAAATTATCAACCGTGATACGCATGTTATCTATTGAGCGTCTATGATGACCGTAGAGTACGTGTTCTACCCACTGCCTATCTGTGAATGAACCATCATGTTGCGGAAGTGGTTGATTATTATCCACGTGTGCAAGTGACGGATGCATTAACATTAACGAGGCACTCATAAGAAGTAAGGCCTCATCTTCCTCGTCTTGCCTCATGCGGTTTGCATTGCGTCCTCTAGCACCACGGCGGTTGTTCCAGGCCATGATAATTGAGTATATATCTGTATATATGTTTACATAAGCGTGTTCGTATGTGTATAACCAATTCCATAAATGTGTTAATACACGTGTTAATGGAAATAAATTAAATATCAGGAATCTAGACATAAAATGGCTTTAAATAAGTATGTAATTGGTCAGACATGTCCCGTTAGAGTCTTCATCATCCTCTCAAACCAATTAAGAGAACTAGAGTAGCTTTATGGAGTATAAATTAGCAGTATGACTTTTAAATAGAATACTTAGCAATATGACTTTTATAGCACGTATTTGGCAATATCACTTTTAATATAATATAAATATATTTATAAATGTATAAATATATATAATTATAAATGAATATTATATAAATGTATAAATTAATATATTTGTGATTAATAATTTATATATTTTTATATAAATATACATTTATGGATTTATAATACATTTATGCATTTAAAGTTGGATTCGTACTACCACAAAAAGGTCTATCTCATTATCCAGCCATAGCTAGCTATAACTTCTAACTGACACTTTTTGAATCGTAATACCTCAAATAACTGCCACTTTGTTCTGATATCACGTTGAACATGAAAATATGAATCACTTTTACACGATACACGTACAATGCATTAACAGAGAGTATAAACGATTCCCATACAAGAACTAAATAACCACAGAAATGAATTTAGATTGCACTATTACAAAGAGACCGCTACTACTTACCTCACTTCCACTGGCACACCACGTACAGAACGTTTTGCCACACTCTCTGCCCACACAGAGAAGCACGTACACAATCAACTGTAACGCTACTTTGGGAGAAGAAATTGCCGGCTATTCGTCTTGGTAAGGTGCCTCGAACTTTTCGTTCTTGTGATTTTAGGAGTAGCAAGGTACTCTGCAAGTTCTTAAGGTAGTATGATATATTTATTGGGGTGGATGGCTGATCTGCATTGCGATGCATTTGGGTTTTCGTACTACGATAAGAACTTCCACCCACAAGTTGCCACTTTATGGTGGTTAAGGCCTTGGGATGCAAATTAGCACATGCATTTATGCAATTTGTGGCCCCTATAGTACTCTGTTATGTGCTACTGCATACCTGCAGAGTAATTTCAAATCCATCCTGAATATTTGCAAGTGCAAACATACAAGTCCATCACACTTCTACTTTTCAGACTTCTGTGGACGAGCAAAAGCAAAAATCACTAGCATACAAAACCTATCTCCATGCTTGGTAGGGCGCCTGGCGGTAGGGAGCCTGGCCCCATGGACTAATTATTTCAGCCTGGCCCCAAGGTCCGAATTATTTCACCACGCTCAAGCATTACATTTTACACTTGAACTGCCTCTCTGTGGGTATAAAAACTGCAAAGGGCAGTAGGCATTAGTGGCGTAGGGAAATAGGCACAGCAACAAAGCTGAAGGATAGTGGAAGTTGATCCTTAGTGGTCACCTCGTTGCTTTAGCACGTTTGGAATTTGTAAAGCATCTAAACATTTTGAAGGCCCACCAAATAACAAAGTGCATTTTCAAGATCTAATTTCTGCTTTGTTCTTTGAAGTCCCCTGTCAAAGTGACTGTTGTGAGTTATGCTTGAGAGCGAAGCAAATAACTGTTATCGCTATGTATTTTTTTGTTTTGGATCAAGTTTCTCATATTTCGGTTTCAAACCAAAAAGTGCAGTGACCAATAAAAAGTTGTCATTATTTGATGAATTAACTAATTAATCCTTCATGTTTTATTTAATTCATCAAATTTGCATTCCAAAACTGACAATTACAACATATATATGTAGTTTTTATATTCAATTCATATTTTATTGATTACATAACAAATAGAACCGTCCCATACATCATGACTCAAAGAAGATAGGTACTGAAACAAAAATATGAGATGAATGAAGAGCTTATGTCCTGTACTGCACCCTAAAATATATAAACCAAAAGCCAGAGGAAACACAACAAACATCTGACATAAAAATATAACCAAATGCGGTTTACTTATAAATAGCTGTAAAAATAATCTGAAATTGTAACCACGATACAAATCCCCATCATGACTCTCAAAACATCTGACATATATTTTATTTTCATATGTCCTCAAAAAGCCTACTCTCAAAGCCAACGCGGGGTAGGCTTATACACACCAAAGAGCAAAGAGTAACTGACTCCAACAAGTAAAGAGTAAAAAGTAACTAGTTTTCAGCAACAACACATACAATAATAATATAATAGTTCTCGAAATACGTTAGTTTTCAGCTGCCCACACAACTCAAGCCAAGCCTTTCTCTTTCATCAACTTAAGGATATAGCCGTACTGGTCAGTTGCAGAAGCCCGAAGGAATATAACGCGCTCACCCTCTTTTTCATAATTCGCATAATGACAGTTAGCGTGTATTCTCCATTCTGGCGGAATGTCCATTGTGTTGATCACATCCTGGCACTGGATTACGCTATAGAGGGACTCGAACTCCATCCTGCTCCGTCTGTCCTCAAGTACAACGTCGGAGTAATTCCAATTTTGCTAATAGCATCCTCAAGACCTGTAGATGACCTTGCAGATTTTGACCCTCTAGTTCCCTCCGGTTCACCGCTGGTCCCTAGGCTTGACGCTGACCTTTTACCTCCAACTGCCCCTGGAACTGGCGGCACATAGTACACGTCATCTTCATCCCCTTGGTCGCCCATGTTTGCCGGATTAGGAGCCCTCGAGATAGAGGCTTTACCTTTTCCCTTCCGGCTCCTAGCAGAAGTATTGGCCCTTTCACGGCGAGGTGGTTCCGATGGTACTACTTCGCTTGCCGATTGGGCACGGCTGCCTGTGGCGTGTCTTCCAAGCAGTAATGGTGTCAGTCGATCATACCAGTAGCAGGAGTTCTCCTTTTTGAATTCAGCATACGCCGCATTAGACTAATGAAATGCAAATCTGTAGTCAGCACAAAGGAAAGAGGCGTGCAATACTACTTAACTACTGAAATAGGTAGTTCGTACATGCAATAGAGATGCATTTCAGTTAATATACGAGTTGGCAAAATTTAACCAGCAAATGTGTTGATTAAAGCCACTACCAGTATCCATTTCGTACTATTGTCACAAGATAATAAAAGACTAAAACTAATTGTAAGGCAGCAAAGTGAACACATATGAACAATATGGCCAGTGAACCATTCATACAATTGAGAAACGCATATTTCAAGCCACAAATGATGGAAGAATGGACAGCAGTATTCAGTCCAAAGTAGTGCTCTCAAAACAATAACAGTGCATGCCATTTCTTATATGACCCCTACCAAAAACAGGCCCTTTTGCGTACAGAAACATATTCACATGATGGAAGTCATTAATATATCATTTAATATATTTGGGGGTTATGGCTGCTGCAATCTACAATTTCTAACTTGGAAAAAATAAGCTGTAGCCATAGAATTAATGTGGATGAATCTGGTTGAAGTAGATAGCAGCAGCGAACAGGTCCCAAGTAGTCATGGTTGGAAATTCTTAGACAAGTAGTAGCAGCCAGCACCTACAGTAGTGTATGGTAGCTTGATTTTATCACAGTTAAGACCAACTACTTGGTGAGCCTAGTTATGCTTGATAGCATATAGTTTTCCCACTTTTCAGTTATGCCCCATCTGTCTCTCAAGTTCATGCAGTTCTAGTGCTCTAAAGGAGACAGTCAAACAGAAATCCAAATTTCAGCAAGCCAATATCACCAAGACACATCTACTTAAGCATCGAATCAGCTAATAGCAAAAACTATCCTCACCAAGACTAGTACTATCCGCCAAAAGTAAAATAACAAATAGCAGTAGTAGCAGCAATGGGAATTCGAAACAGTGCAACTATTAACAAAATTCCAGAAATGGGAATTCCTCTATTGCAGCACTAGGCATTCAATTCGCATCGTAAGGAAGTAAATTAACAAATAAAGGCAGCTACAAGTCCATACCTGGACCAAGTTTTCCCAATGTTCATCATCAGCAGTAAAGCAGTAGGTGTCCTCACTCCACCCAACCCCGGTCTCTGCTTTTGATGATATCCCACGCAGATTACAGAATAGGTCCCATTTCTTCTTGATGTGATAGAATCTGGTCTGCAGCTGTTGGCCAGTGACGGTCAAGCTTCCATTACTCACCAAATGTGCTGCCAACTGGTCGTAGTTTGTCTCTAGCGATTTCCTGTTGTCCCACCAGTTATTTTCCCTAAAACTAACATAGGCTATGAGGAAAGCTTCATCCATTGCATCGGTCCATTGAATCCTGGAGGCCATTTGCTGAAAAACGTGGGAAAAAAAATGTATTTCAGAAACGGATATGTCTACAATACTTTAAAGTGCTTTGGAAAAAATAAAGCGACAAATAATAGGTGGGATAAATCAGGTCAAGCTTTCTGCATTGCGAATTGACTTGCCTCAATGTAGGTGGACAGGCAGTCGATGTAGTTGTTAGAGGCTGTTGACGAATGGGAGGAGCAATCGGAAGTACAGCTAACAGGTGAGGCTACAAAATAGGATACATAACTGGTAAGACTAAATCAATTAAGAGCGAAATTTACTCGACCATACATATGAACATGGAAGAAGGACATACAATCGCAAGAAGGCTTCTTCCTCTTGTCAACGGTCATAACCGAAGAGCTAACAGCGGCACACAAATAAGGTGGCAGCAGCTGGACATATATAAATTATTATTCATCAGATACCCAAAGTCAATAGTTTACAATTTTCGTTGTTGTTCAGATTAACAATGGCAGCCAAAACATTAATGATAGGAACTTTTTTAAGATAAACATCTACTTGTTTTTCAGACCCTGACCTACTTGCTGAGGTAATCTCTCTTAAGGATAATAATTCTTGTATTTAAATGTTTTTTGTTCTGTTTGCCTGTTTCTCTGATTACCTAGACATTGCATAGGTTACAATTAGCTTCCAATGCATATAGAATGTTGTGAGGCTTTACAAAAGTTCCATTATAAAGTTAACAAATAGTTGCATTAATAGATGGTTAGAATCCTGCTAACTCATATGATATCTTGAGATTGCCTTCATATTTTGGCAGATTGAGCTGTCCCAGACTACTTAAACCAATGTGTCACTGCTTCCTCTTGAAGAATTAGCGATTGACATGCTTCATATTATAATCAACAACAATTACAATAAGTTTGTGCTTCAGAAGTCTCCGTATTTAGTATATATAACCGGGGGATCTTTTTTTCCTTCAAATTTTTGTTTGTGCTATGTGTGTTGTAGTTGTTTTCTCTGTATTTTTGTTTTGTGAGTTCAATATTTTCTACTCTTCTGTCAATCTATAGTTCACTTGAATCACTAAATCTATTTCATAGCACTAAATCTATTTCATGGACATCCTTAAATTACGAGGAACCTGACCTCCTTCCTTTAATCTGGTGGTTAATAGAGTTATACCCCAATCTAAAAATTTATTTTACCCATGGCATTTATGCCCAATATTTATTTTTTGAGTCTCTAATCTTTAGCCTTAATTTAAAAGTTAAGCTGTTAAACATTCATATCACTCCCACGCAGAGTATTTTGGCACTTTTTCTGTTTGAGGCATGACAATTAATCAGAAGTAGTTGGCAGAAAATCGAAGGAACATATCTGCCGGAGAGCATGCCGGAATCACCGCTGGAGTGTGGCAAGTACAAATCGCCGCTGGAGTGTTGCAATTGAGAAGCTGAATGAAAGCCCACCACCTTCTTAAACGCAAGCAATTCAAATTGGGAAGTTGATGTTCGCCAACAATTGGAAAGAGTTTGATGTTCGCCGACAATTCAAATACCTGGCTGGATGTGGTCGGAGTTTGATGACCGTTCCGAGCTAGATGAAAATGGGCAAAATATGGGAGAGGAAAGGAACACGTGAAGCCTGTCGGTTCTTTGAGGAGTAAATGGCTTTACTCTGCCACCAACGGTTACTTTTACTTAAATTTGGAAAGAGTGCCAGCCCTCGTATTATTTGTTGTGTAGTAAGTATTTTGTACAAAAGGCTGCTGACATCCAGGAATCCAATGTGCGTCAAATTGGGGAATGATTATTTTATCCAGTCCAAACAATTATTTTCTAAAAGGTTAAATTGCAAACTAAATCTACTGTCCAAACAGTGCCATGAAACAAAGACTCGTACTCGGCTCGACCTTGGTCAACACGAGCTCAAGCCAAGCTTTGACCCGAGCTGCTCGCGAGCTGCTCATGAGCAGCTCGGGTCGTCAGCAGGCCTAGCCAGACGTGATATAGGAGCAAGTGCTCCAGATATGTAACTTTCTTTGCTTTGTGATCAATGACGCTGTTATCATTTGGAAAAAAAAAAAAAACAATAAGCTATACCTTAGGTGGCCAAGAACTTCATAACATCACAACTTTGGAACTGCTTTTATTGGTTTTTTCACATTAGAGTGTAAATTTTTCAAGAACCCAAGTATGAATGCTATGGTAGCCAAACATGAAACATGAAAATGACAATTTTCAACCTATAAATTCTTCAAATTATCCTTCTTGATAGGGTAAAGTATGGGAACATAATATTCATTGGTTAGAACATTAGATTGACACTGTCAAAATGAAAAATGAGCAAAATAGACAAACCATTTTGTTTACGTGCCATGCCACACTTTTCAAAAAGGTTAATAGATTCTAAAATCTCTCAAGTTTTGAATTTGCTTTAAAGCTCCCCTTACTGAAAGGCCAAATATCTTTTTGGCTAAAGTGTGAATGATAATATCATAGAGAGATTTGAATCCCAAATTGCTCATTCTCAACCCATAAATTCTTCAAATCTTCTAGGTTGGTAGATCACTGAGGTAATATTCAACAGTTGAACAAAGAGTTCGCAATTGTTGGCAAAACAAACCAAACTTAGAAGTATTTATTTACTTATTTACTATTTTTATTGGAATCAAGTTTTCAAAAAGATTAGTAGATTCTAAAATCTCTCAAGTTTTGAATTTGCTTTAAAGCTCCCCTTTATAGAAGGGCCAAATATCTTTTATGGCTTAAGTGTGAATGATAATATCATAGAGATTTGAATCCCAAATCATTCTCAGCATATAAATTCTTCAAATCGTCTAGTTTGGTAGATCATAGGGGTAATTAAAGAAGAGTTATTTAGTTTCTTCAATTCTATAACCCTGCACACATCAATTATTATTAGAATACTAAATTTGGGTTCTATAGCAGCTAATCAGTGGTAATCAAAGAATGAATTCCTTCAACTCTGATAATCAAAGAAGATTTATTTTAAAAAATTTGTTAATCATTGATTATTTTATTTCTTCAATTCTGTAACCCTGCACGCATCAATTATTGTTAGAACACTAAATTTGGGTTCTATAGCAGTTAACCAGTGATAATCAAATGTGGGAGAAACCCTCAACTAATTGAGGAAATTTCGTCAAAGTTGCGTAGAGAGTTAGAAGAATAAAAAGAATAATTCTTCTTCAGGGGAAAAAACAAAGAAATATACTTTTAAGAAAAAAATTTGCTCATCCAACTTTTTGTTCAATTAACATTATTTGATGCAGAAGATCCCAAAATTGGAAAAAGATATATGATATTCATTTTAGAAGTTTCAAGAGTATTATTAGATAATTAGTTGTTATACAAAATTTATTGGTCATTGGCAATTATTCAATCGTGCGATCATTGTGATTATTCTTGTGTGACCATAATGAATCAATTTGTGATTTATTATTGTTGTTGTTGTTGTTGTTGTTGTTGTTGTTGTTGTTGTTGTTGTTATTATTGTTGTTGTTGTTGTTATTATTATTATTATTGTTGTTGTTGTTCTTATAATTATTATTGTTATTGTAATTATTATTATTGTTATTGTTATTGTTATTGTTATTATTATTATTATACATGTTGATAGCATTAGGTAGTGGGTGAGCTGATCCTACTCCACCGTACACAATGAATTAGAGAGACACAAGTTAAGGTGAAAAAATTACTTACCTAAGTTTGGTTGGACAATATATCTTGTACTACAAATAATTCAATAGTTCTTTGTTCTTTCTCTACATGTTTTTCGTACTTATAATATTAAAAAGCACTTCTCAATTAAGTGTAGAAGTTGTTTTTTCTTTTGATTGTTTTACAGTATTGGCTTATTTTAGCACATGGAAAATCTAATCCTTGCGATTTCTTTGAAATTTTCCAAAGTTTTCACAGCTAGTTGCCATTTTTCAAAACCTAAGCGGTTGAAATGAAAAAAATTACCCCTACCAAACCCAAAACAAAGAAAAAAAAAGGGCGAAGTGGTAGTTGTAAATCATTGTAAGTGTTAGTGTAATATCAGGCTAAAAAATGATCGAAAACTTAGATAGGAATCAAATTTGACTGACTTGATTTTGTAAAGAACGTAAAGTCAACATTTTAAAAGTGAGGGACAAAAAAATTTATTTGACAAAATATGAAAAACGTTTTGAACCATTTTCACATAAAAGAAATTTACTCAACTAGTACGGATACGGAGGCAAGGTTGGTGGTGAAGGGTTGCCTACTTGACCTTCACTTGCCCTTAATAGTTGGGTAAGAAAATGTATATCTTGCACTACTCCTAATTTTTATTAGATTCCCATAATGCATTTACACTTTTTGTACGGAATTGGAAACAAGAAAATCTGGAAATGGAAGTAGGAAAATTGAAATTTCATAAATAGTGTATTACTCTTGAAAATTTTATAAATTAGATTACTTTTCATTGATTAAAAAAGATAATAAAATGATTGTTAGTTGACTAAATCATCCTTGTAACAATGTGTATTTTATTAAATTGTAATATGCACTTTGTTGTACACAAATGTATGTGCATAAAATATGTGCATATACAAGTGCTAGCACGTGCATAAAGGGTAATTTCATAATCTTACTTACATAATAAATTATTTTATCATTTAAGAATAATTACCTATATCCCATTTACATATTTGTCAAAAGTTATATCCTACTTATAAATTTCAATTCTTTCAATTCCATTTTTTCAAAATTTCCAAAACTTAACCACTGGGATTTCTTTGACATTATCCTAAGTTTTCACAGCTACTTGCCGTTGTTCAAAAACTAAGGGGTCCAAATGAAAAATTATCCGTAGCAAACATAAAGAATATGTAACGAAAAAATGAAGGAATAATTTTAGAAACGTCCCCATGGATTTCTAACAGTTTCATTATCATCCCCTAAAGTTTTAAAAATATTACTAACCTTCCTTGAAACTTATATCCTTGTAACAATTTACCCCAATTCAAAAGAACAGCAATAAGCAAATGATTTTAGGAGTGATAAGATCATTTGATTCCAAAAGTACCCCTTGCCTATGATAATAGTTAATTTACTTATTCAATCTAACTTATTATTTCATTTACAGGGTCGTTATTACACATGATTAATAAAAAATTTTCATCATTTGCAACTAAAAAGTAACAACTTTCAAAATTTAACAAACGAAAAGTACTAGTGTCCTTTTTTAATGCCAAATTTATTTTTCTAATGTAATCAAATTATGGTTAATTTAGTTTGTAAACAGCCCAATTATTTTTCATGTTTGAATCCTTTTATTCATCAAGTACATTATATATAACTCCTTTTATCTGTCAAATACATTAATAAAAAAACTGCACGTAGCATTAGTTCCCTTTTCATATAGCAAATACGTAGCATTAGTTCACTTTCATATAGCAAATTAGTTGTTTTTTAAATTTCAAATTATGGTCAATTTAATTAAAATGTTTTGATTGTTTTTCTCCACAAATGTGCACAAAATATCTTAAGTTGTAAAGATAGCCGAGTCATTTTAACCCCAATGATGTGAGCATTGGGTCCCAAATTAATGATAGAGAAGGTAAGTGATTATTTTTAAAACTTTGGGGAGAGAATTGCAATTATTAGACATATTAGGGTAGATTTCTAAAATTATCCAAAAATAAAAGGGTTAAAAAAGAAAGAAAATAAAATAAAAGGTTGAATGTCGGTTGTAAGAGGGTTAAACATCCCTATCAGTAGTGCTGATTCAGTGAAGTTTCTGGTTGATGCCATGATCTCAATTTCCTCTTATTACTACTGCTCAAGAATCTTCCCTAAAACTCTGCTCAACCTTAAAAATACCAAAAAACCTACTTCCCCATTGCCCTGCTCATCACTCCTAAAGCAACTAGTCTCTCCATCGTCAACTCCTGTTCTTCAGGTTCGAGCAATGGCTGATTCTGCTGCTGTTTCTTCCCCTTTCAAGAAAATCCAAATTCAAAGGGATGACACTGTAAGTTTAATTTCTGATGCATAATTAATTTTAAGGATTTTGATGAAATGCTTGGTGTGCTCTTTGTATATTCCTGTAATTTTTTGTGGGATTTGTGAAAGTGCTGAAAATGTTGATGACCCTGCAAGTTTGAATTTTGGTGCAGGATTGATTTTTAAGGTTTTGATGAAATTGCTTTATGGGCTTGTACTATAGTCTTGTAATTTTTTTTTGTGGGATTTGAGAAATGTCGATGAAAAGAATCATATGAAGCGTTAAAGCTGAAAAAGATTCTTGCTTTTTGCCTAAGCTAGAAAGATTCTTGATGCTTCTATTGTTGATATTTGATGAATTATTTGATTGTGGCAATTATTAAGATGTTTGAGGACAATATTATTATCTGTGTCAAAATTAGTTTTTGAAATACCAGCCAACAGATTAAAAGTGAAAAAAAAGGTCCTCCATTTTGTTGTAAGCAATGTTGGAGAAAAGTTAAAATGGTTGTGCATAATCTTTCTTTTTCCAGTCAATTTGCTGGTATAATGGCTTTGGTCTAAATTGATGATATTGAGAAAATGCTTGAAGCTTTTATGAGAACTTTGTACTGAGTTTGTAGATATGATGTGAATGCTGCGGTCTTTTACTTAGCCAATGGCCATAGGCTCTTTCTTGGTCATATACATGGAGAATTTTACTAGTCCTGGCTTTCCTTGCTTTATCTAATCTAATGTCTGAACCCAATAAATGGCGGAAAATATGACCATGGCCCTCCCAACAGTTGACATGTTTAACTGCAGTTTTAAGCAGTTATTTTTATGGCATGCTAAATGTTCTAGTATATACTTATCATGGTTTGAGTTTGGAGACTGCTTCCTTGTGTAAAGAAGTGGAATAGAGTTCATGGTCATTGAGAGTTTATGTTGGTTTTTGTCTTTTTCATTTTTGTTATTCTTTTGGGTATAAACTGAAGTTCAGTGAGAGTGTTGTGGCTGGTTGGACAGACATTTGATGCTTATGTAGTGGGGAAAGAGGATGCTCCCGGGATTGTAGTTCTTCAAGAGTGGTGGGGAGTGGATTTTGAGATCAAGAACCATGCTCAGAAAATTTCTCAGTTTGATGGTGGCTATAAAGCACTTATACCTGAGTAAGATCCTTGATTAATCACAAGACTATGGCTGCACACGGTTTTGTTGGCTTTAAGAGTCACATATCCTTTTTTAGTTGGTTTACAAGTGTTTAATGACTTTCATTGTTTGATGTAGTTTATATCGCGGGAAGGTTGGTCTTGATGTTGCTGAAGCACAGCATCTGATGACAGGTCTTGACTGGCAAGGAGCTGTCAAGGACATTCAAGCTTCTGTTAACTGGCTCAAAGCAAATGGTTCAAAGAAGGTTTATTTGAACTTCTCTTATAGCTGATTAACCATTTTGCAGTGTCTCAAATGTTTCAATCAGCACATTATTGGAAAATACTACAAGTAAGAGGGGAAAGAAGACAATGTTAAATAAACAAAGAAAGCTTAATCAACCAATTTTTTGTTGTTAACACTGAGTTTTTCTTGCCAAATTTTAACTCATTGCCCTATGGTCAACAGCTAAAGCTCTTCTGCAGTTGTTTTTGGAATCTGATTGCTTTGCTTATCTGATTAGGCCGGTGTAACTGGATTCTGCATGGGTGGTGCCCTTAGCATTGCAAGTTCTGTGTTGGTCCCTGAGGTTGATGCAGTTGTAGCCTTTTATGGAGTTCCTCCACCATCACTTGCAGATCCTGCTCAAGCTAAGGCACCTGTGCAGGCTCATTTCGGTGAGCTTGACAATATGGTTGGGTTCTCGGATGCGAAGGTATTTTAACATTTTTTCTGCTGAAATATAGGTGGATTCTCTGTCTTGATTGAAATTTTTCATGCTGTTCTGTTCTACTGGCCTTGATCACTTAAATGTTTTAACAAAATTTAAGCTCAGCTGTCATCATGTTTTCTCATGCAAAGATCCATTAAATAGTTGGCACGTAAATTCTAATCCCTCAGTGGTGATCTGAAAGACTAAATTTCTTGGAATGTGGATTCAGTGAATTATAAGGATTTTGTCCAGCTCTCTATTAACAATTGGTTTGTCAGTCTGCTGCTAAATTAAAATGGTAACTAACTCCATGTAGCCTGAAAGAGTTTCCAAAAAAGGTGGATATGAAATATGCACTTTAAAAAAATTCAGTATTTATGTGAACATTGTAATGCTTTGGGTTTTGCAGAGACAGTTATGGTTCTCTGCCTGGGTGTTGTCCTAACAAATATAAGATCACTAATGTCAAAGAAAATCTAACAATTAAACCATTGGCTTTACGAATGACTGCAGAAAAGATGTACGAATCAAAGCAGGAACATTGCCACTTAATTATGTGGAGTGCCTGCAGCTTCTTTGTTGCTGAAAACAACTCATTTCATTTACCTCTAAGGACATCCATATTCCATTCATGATTAACTTCCTGATTTTGTAGTTTTGCTTGCCCCCAACCACTCTGATACCCCTTCCAGTAAGTTGTCCCTGGTAGGCCACTATATTTATTTTTAGTTGTACACAATTGCTGGTTGCCTCAGTTAGATTTCTAATTCCTTACTGCTAGGGGTACGATTTATAGATTAAACTTTTAACAAGATTATGTCCTGAATATATGCAGATTTGAGGTTTCTAGTGATTCCTATGACAAGAGATAAGTGAGAAAAGATTTAAGAATCTTATTAGATGGAGCATCACAAGAGGAGTGGAGTACAGAAATATGGTTGGGAGGGAAAATCGAAAGATGTTTTAGGAATTAAATGATGCAAGGGAGAAAAGAAGTATGAATGTTCCCAAATTACTACAAAGAAATCCTCTTTTTCTTTCCCTAAACTAATGTTACAACTTTAGGAATATGTTACTGTTCCTGTTGATTTCGACTGAGAGAATTGGTGATGAAGTGAGTCCTGAAGTGCTAAGACTCTTTAGTTAAAATCTATAAGTAGTTCTTTAGTATTAGAAACTGTTTTAGGCAAATAACTAGCTTAAGTTGAACAACGCCTAATGTTGTTACTATCATTGATCATTGTTTTGTTTTACTTAGTGGTATTTTGTTTGTTGAGTACTGTTTTTCCTTTTTCTTTTGGGTGGTATTCCAGAATTACTGGATTCATACAGTATAAATTAATGTATGTGTTAGCATGTCTTTCGAAATATGACTCTCTAGTGATCCTATTAGGAAGAGAGTGACACTCAGATGAAACTATAGACAAGACACATGGTGGGGTCTGCTGAATGATCATTTTGTGAAGTTGCAGATTAACATCAGATAGAATATGGACTTCTTAACTTCAGATAAAAGTTGGAAGGTGCTCCTTACTGGTAAAGGCAATCTGGATAAGGTGTTAAGGAGTGAGTCTTTACGCTTCTATTGGAAATGATGTATGGAATTGTGTGTTCATTTCTTTCTGTCACGATTACTGGTTTTCTTTTGCATGTGTATTGTCTTTGCACAAGCTTACTCATTGTCTATATGAAGCTTTCATGGCCCTTCTTGTGAGCTTTCCAGTGTGATCAAATTTTGGAATTAAAATTGGGGAGTAATGTTGATTCGGTGAATGTTTATCTATAGCCATAGTACCCCAGGTTGAGGTGATAACCTTGGTATATAAGAACTTTGGCTTCCGAATGCGCCAAACTGGCAAATAATCAACCTACAAGCAGAAGGAAGATCTTGTTGAGGCTTGTCATCTGTTTCATAGGTGTGAATTTGGATTTGCAACCATTTAAGCCGTTGTACTTTGGTTGGCATCATTCAGGCATTTGTCTGCGATAGCCCTAAAGAACTTCAGGGTATAGCAGGATATAGCTTATTCAAAATTAAGATGGGAAGACATCTAGCATCCTTCATGAGCTGAATGTAGTAATGATCCTAGTTAAAGTTGGTAATATAGGAAACGAAGTTCATCTTCTAATTTTGTATCTGCAAAAGTTTAAGTAATGTTGAGCATCTTTCATGAGCTGAATTGAGGGCATGAATTTCATCTTCTAATTTTGTATCTGTGACATGTAATAGCAGTTTGTTTCGTGAAGAGACTATTATATTACTGAGCAGACACCTTTGGTGTGGAAATCTGATAATTGTTTTTAGAATCTTAATGAAGATTGGAGTAACTTGTAAGTTGGTTGGGATACATCTGGCAAGGTGGACTAGTGCACCATTTTTCCATTAACTTTTTGGGGACTGCAGCAATTTGGAAGATAACTTAAAGGATTCTGGAATGGTAAATATAAAGGAAAATGAGTACTAAGAAATGTGATGCGGTATTTTTTTCAAGTGTTGTGCTAGATTGAGAGTTGAGAAGCTAATGTTTGTCTTTATTGGGCAGAAAGATGTGTGGACGCAACTGACTGGGAAGCTTGTGGTGGTGAACCTGTTACTGATTATTAGTTCAAGTCTAAGATTTGTACTTTGACATATTATTGTGGTTCCTTGTACAAAGAGATTTGCTTTCAAGGACGTGACCTCTTTGGCTCTTTTGGAGGAGGTACCTCTAGTGACACGGTTCAAATTTTATTAATACCATCCGATCGGTTAATGGTCATTGATAAGTCTTGTGAAGTTTTGTAGGACAACACTCCTGGAATTAATAGTGGTGGCTGACTAAATTTGGTGCATTTTTTCACGTTTTAGGCTTCCTGAATCCTTAAGTTGCAATTGCTTTTTCATTAGTTTATAGCTCCAGTTATATTTCATTATCCATATAAGGTTTGTAAATGGCACGGTTGAGGGTCTTCAGGCACTTCTGAGAATTAAATAATGGTGTAGCCTTCAGTATTCTTAGAGCAATATGTAGCCTTGCACCACTTCTAAAATGATATAATAGAAGAAAGTTGCTTAAGTAGTTTGAATTGTAATTCCGTTATGTATATTGTTGCCATCTGATTTGGAGTGTGTTTCTGTTTCTGTTTCTGCTGGCATCCAGTTCAATCACACATCTTGGGGCTTTGTGTGTTTTAGCATCTTTATCTCTAATAATTAAGCTATCCTATTTGCTCCTTTCAGACTGGGAAAGCATTGGAGGAGAAGCTAAAGGCGGCTGGAGTTCCACATGAGGTTTATATCTATCCTGGTGTTTCACATGCTTTTCTGAACACCTCTCCTGAGGGTGCCCAAAGGAGGAAGAGTATGGGACTGAATGATTCAGATGATGCCGCTGTTGAACTAGCATGGGCACGTTTTCGCCCATGGATGAGCAAATACTTGTCTTCCTAAGCAACTAATTTTCTTTTGTTTGCTGGTCCAGATAAAACCACAATCTAGTAAATGATGTGATAAAATTGGAAGGCCTGCAGTTTGTCTTCCCCTTAGTAAGTGGTGTGGTAACAATTTAAACTTTTGTTTCTTAAATACAGTGCTGTGATGCGATCTTGTATTTTATCCTGCATGGAGAGTAGTAGTATTTCAAAATGATTGATCTATCTATTGCTATCTCTGCTTGAGCATTATAGTTGTTGCTTATGGAAAAATTTTATCACGGTTTGGACCAAAACTTGTTGGTCTTTGACCAATGAGAATGCTCCAAAATAAGATTGTGAAACTCATTAATTTCACATTGAACACAATCCATCCCTGTTTCTCCAATTGATTCGTATTTCATTGGTCAAAGATCAACTATATTGCCAGCTATAAGCCTTTGCCAAATGGTTGGTCTATATAATTTCTTTTTGATCATGAACTTGAGATGTTGCCTTGGGTTCTTGGTTACTTTTTTAAAGATTGACTGGAGAGATAGACTAACGTGCGGAGGTGCCTCAATCAACTGCCTTTGGCTG
The DNA here is from genome assembly GCF_003713205.1 of Coffea eugenioides. NCBI lineage: Eukaryota > Viridiplantae > Streptophyta > Magnoliopsida > Gentianales > Rubiaceae > Coffea > Coffea eugenioides. Next base: position 37,644,224 of record NC_040039.1, read on the forward strand.
AAACTATTATTCCTTGACAAAGTTTGAAAAATCAATGTGGTCTGAGGTAACAGGTTTTGAATTTCTCTTGTAGTCTGTTTCAAAGTCATTATTAGTCCAATATGTCCTGATTGAAGTCGGCATACGGTGTTCGATGCCTGGCCCTGATGAGGTGGGATTTTGGACCTTTTGGTAAGAAGAAAATTGAATACACAGCTTGAAGAGACCAAAGGGAAATAGCTATATGGAAAAGAAATATATAGGAATTAGATGTATTATGTCTATTTCTGAAGGTTCATCTATTGCTAGCTATTCGAAAGACTTTTCTTTTAGTTTTTAGTTGCTCACAAGTGTCCATAGAACATTTCTTTTGATTTTGAGAAGCATTTATTGGAGATAGAAGATGAAGAGTTCTTTGGTTAATTATCCTAAGGGCATTTTGAATCTCCAGAACTCTTAACGGGTAAAACATCTTCTTCTTTTTTTATTATTATTTGGACTCAATAAGCATAACTTAGGAAGACTAGGGCAAATTTCTGATACATCCGTTTGGATTAGCTGTTTTTGGGAGTGTTTTTGAAAAATTTTACTGTAGCAGAGTTTTTAGAGGAGATTTTGGGATATTTTTAGAAAATATTTTGGAATATTTAAGAGTAGTAGAATTTGTTCACCTGAAAACTGGGATGGATTACAGGTGAAAACCAAGCAAAATTTGTTCACCTGGAAAGGCTGGGATAACTAATTTTGCTGAGTTCCATGGTGGATGGATTGGTTTTACACATAGGGGATCATAGTCCAGTGTGTTGAAAATCCATACATATTTTTTACTTTTATTTCCAGTCATAACATGCAAGTAAAAGAATAGATATATGGTACACTTTTCTGTTTCATTAATTTATTTTTTCTTTTTGGTCAAAATTGGTTCTTGCTGAAATTTTCTAAAGCACACAGAATGGACTTGACTTGCTTAAATGTGTGCTGGAAAGAATAGAATCTGTTAATTGGTCTTTGACCAAATATAGCTAAATAGAAAATATCCCACGTACAAAAAGGGTTGGGTGGGGGGTCCATTTTTTTGAAAGCTTTGATTGATGGGAAACTCATTAGCAATCCTCTTGATACGCTAACAAAATGTCGTCTCAATTTCTTGCTCATCTTCCATTTCCAGAAACTGTCAAAAATTTCTCTCTGCTGTTTTGACATTTTGCAAATGGTTGCCATGACCGGATGCTTCAGAACTTTATCTTTAGCCTTTGTTTAAGGCAATTTAGATCTCACCCCTTTGTCACGCCTTTTCTTTGTATTTGGCACTCGTTTAGTACATGAAACTCATGATATCTATTGTTTTTGTCCATCACTTGATTGATCTTTAAATCCAAAATGCTCTGTTCTTGCTCAAATTTACATGTGAATTCAAAGAACTCACAAACTTTATTTGTTTTGAAAAAAAAAAAAAAGGGTGGAAAAGAAACTATTTAAATAGGAAGCGCAGTTCTTTTGTACTTATATGTTAAGATTTAGAGCGCTCATCAACTTACTAACTTGGTTGGAACATTAATCACGTAACAATGAGATCTCTAGTTCAACTTTCAAACCTTTTTCTCTACATTCGAACAAAAAAAAAGGTTAAAATTTGAAATTACCGATCTAGATCGAATCACATTAGATGCGATTCAATTTGCGCAGCTCATTATTCCAACCGTATACAGTCTGGTTCCCTTAAATTTGGGGTACTATCTGTCCAAGTTGGCTACTTTCCAACCAGCTATTACACTTTTCCTTACTTTTGAATCTTTCGTCTCAGCGCTTAGATTGAAACGACTGGGTTTTATTGTCAAAGCTTCTACATGGTCTTGTTTGTGAAGAACAAATTTGGAATTCAATCCTTCTGAATAGACTGAATAAACCAACATGAACTTTCACATCGTAATATTCCCCGATTAAGATACTCCATAAATTGATAAAACCAGTAAAAAAATATGTAACAGTAAATATCTTTAAAAAAAAAAAAAGCCAGTGAATGTGTACTTTTAATCGTAGAAAACAGACGAAGTATTCCATCTTTATGAAAACAAGATGCAAAGACACAGCAGCTGAAAGCCTGAAACCGATCACCTTAATGAATTAGTAAGCGCAAATTAGCAGCTGCATGGTTCCTAGAGACCTAGATATGTGAAAGCCACCAAACCTATTTGATTATTAATACGTGTTTTTCAGGAACTAATATAACTTTTTTTTTAGCCCCTTTGATACCTTTTCACCCAAATTGCCAGATGTTCAAGATTCGAATTCTGAATCTGACGGTAGAACTAAAATATACCTCATTTTTTCGTTTCTTTGATTATATGTTGTAAGTCTAAATGTTGAGACTCCATTTTTAGAAAGAAGAGTAATTGTTGACAAGCAAAATCGTGTTATCACTACTAAGTTAATCGTTCTTCTCAATCATAACTAATTTAGAAATTGACAACTATAATACAGACAAACCTTTCTAGTTTAACCGCTTCTGATTCTCATTTTACCACTGTCCTACTTAATCACACATGTTACACTGTATGAATAACGTTTGATCAAGTAACAGTTGCATCAAAAGAGAACTGGTCTGATACCTTGAATTCTCAATCTAATAATGCCTAGGGGATTCAATCAGATGGAAAAGTATTTATGAATCATATGGTCCAGTTTGATGCCTTTTTGACTCGTTCACTCTAATTTCGAGTATGGTCCAAATTCCCTTTAAAGCAGCTTTTAATTGTAGTGGCCCTATTCTTTTGAAATTCCATGGACCTGTCTTTCTTTCCTTTACGAGTCCTAGTGCCTTAGAGTAGAAATAAGTAAATGCTATACCGACCCACAAGAGGAATTAGAGTTCTTCTGAAAGCTACTTCGAGATGATTTAGAATACGTTTCGGTCTTAATTTTCCTTTAATTATTTGAAGATAATTCATTTTTTTGTCCTTTCATTTTTGAGAGCCCAAAACCTATGTTGTGAAGATTCCATTTTATTGATTTGTTTTTTTAGTGTAAGCGAAAGTTTTTAAATTCAGGATCTCTCACTTATACTTCCTTCCCTAGTATCACCCAACCCATCCCTGGATAGTTAACAATAATGAAATGCAGCTTTTTTGGTCTTCCATTGAAAAGGTTGCTAGAGAGTAGGCAGTACCAAAATTTAAACAAAAGACTTTTTCTTTTGCCTTTGGTTTTATTTTTCTTTATTTGACGCCATTTCACGTACGCTAACATTTTTATTTTTATTTTCTTAGCTTTTTTTGGACAAATTCAACTTCTAGAGGTGGCCTAACGGTCAAGGGAGGACTGTTAGAGTTTTCGCCACTATCAGATTCAGGGTGTTAATCCTGTGCATGGCAATTAGAGATAGGAAATGTGTGAGGAAGGGTGGGAGGGAAAAAAAATAATTCAGTAAATTCTTGCTAATAATTACTTCCACTGAAAGGATAAAATTTCAAATTTCACAAAATTTTATCAAGTGATTTGAGGTTTCATTGGCACGTATCAAGTATAAATTAACCGATATGGATATAAGCATACATGTATCTACTTGGTTTTCTTTTGCGTTTTTGGTAAGTGATATAGTTTTCTATAACTTTATCTTTTCTCCAGTTAATACGTTGCTTTGTCTTTCCACTAGTAGAAACACAACACACACACCCACACTCAACACACACAGAGACCATCGAGAAACCGGCCCAGAAGAAGCAACCTAAGGGGGACCCACAAAGAAACCCTATCCAGCTAATTGGTGACAGGAAGGGCTCCCCATGAACCTTAAGTTAATACGTTGCTTTGTCAGATTCACATCTTCTTGGAAAACAGTGATCACACAGGAGTGATGGATTAGTGATTTAAGTCAACTTCTGTGGTTAGCAATTAATTTTGGACATCTTGGAAGTTGAGATGTTCCCTAGATGAATTTATTTCTTACCAGAACATCAATTAGCACAATTGAATTGGCAGGAAGAAAGATGAGGAGAACTGAAATGGACTTGCAAACAGTTTTATGGACGTCTGAGTTTAGATATCCACAGATTTTGCTAATTTTATTACGTCTTCAACAACTTAATTGTTAAGTCAAAACTTAACAGAAACCATGGTGCGCTCCACAAAAAACTGAGGTTGCATTATATTGAGCTAGTATAATACCTCCTGGGATTAATCTCATATACATTGACAGGATAGACACCGTTAGTTTTGGATGAACGACAATTATGTAAAATTTAAATTTAAAACTCAACTTTTATACATGTCATAAATTTAATCATCATAGTGTATACATTATCAGTATCTATAAGATGTACTCTAATTTCCTAACCAATTTTATCTAGGGCCCTTGTTTAGAAATTGGATATTATCATGTCTCTATTTATTGACATTTCACAGTTGCAGCCAATCAAGAAGTATAAGGACAAGATCTGCAAAACTATGATGAATGCTTGAGTTGAAGATTATGACTATTTTCAAATTTCTGTTTCACCTTAATTGAGGTTATATTCTTTATCAAGAGAAACGAAAGCAGAAGGGTAAATGGTAACTTTGCCTGCATTTTTTTTAATTCACAATAATAAAAGTATAAAGAGCAAACTCTAAGAAATGACGTTAATATTTTGCTTTTCGTGTGGAAAAAGATTAAGTTAAATTAAGGTGGTCCATCCTATCATTTATTGGATTAGGTGCACTCGCAAAACGTACTAAATGTTGGACTATTTCTTCAACCTGAAATTGATTAGATCAATATCTTTGGCATTGAGAAAGATCAGAGTTTAAAAGATGATGCACAAAGGAAAAAAAAAAACAGATTTTATGTTCCTGATAAAGATGTTTGTTACCAATTCCTTAAATTTGTTTTGATAGAATTAAGTACCATTCTCATTTTTAATGTTGCTTTATATTCTTTGCCTCGAGTTGTCTTACCTTCACATTTTGTGAACCACTACAAGTTGACCTTAGTTAAGTCTTGATGGTGTTGGTTTTTGACCAACCATATTAGATATAGATGGAGTTTGAATCAATTTCTGAGCCTTAAAGATTTTTTTAGCACGATTACATCATTTAAGAGTTTGAATCTTAGTTCTATAGTCAGTACAATTAGCATAACAATGAAGTGCAACTATGAAGCATACAGTACAATTTCTTGCGTAGTTCTTCCTCCATTAGAAATAAAAAAAAAAAAAAAGAGTAAAAGTAAAATCACCTAAGGCTGAGGAGGGTCGGTGAGAACAGACCAACCTAAGTTCGACCTGATTGGCCTGAAAAATTAGGGCGAGCAATATATAGTATTTAGTAGAGTGACTTCGGGCCTTAAATGAGACCTAATTTAATTGTGAGTTGAGATTTCATGAGTCGCTCAGAATAGAGTTCAAACTGAACATTTAAGTGTATGTATACTAATGTATATTGTTTGATAATTATTTGAATTTAATGTATATAATGTGAAATATATATAATCATAAAACAACACAAATATTATATGCACATCACATGTCATTATGAATTTACCGTGAGTTTGGGTTTAGGCTCGAAGTTCTAATATGTTTTTCCATCAAGTATGAACCTTATACATTAAACTGAACCCGTTTGACAAGTGAGTTTTTTGAGTGTATGTCTAAAACTTTACTGTAACTTACTGTAGAAGTTGTAGAAAAAATTTTTGAAGTGTGTAAATTTTTGAATATTTTGAAATATATAGTTTAAAAAATTTAAAAATTTTTTTGAGATTAGTGTAGTTAAAGTTAGTAAAAAACTTGTAACAGACAAACTTGACCAAAAACTTACTTTGCCAAACGAGGAAGAGTAAGTCTGAAAATTCTACTCTATTTTGCCCAACCAAACTTAAACTTGTCAAAACTCAGTTCAAGAGAACCAATTGCCAACCCTACTCATGCTTGTGATATCACGTTATTGTCCTGATTTGGATCCACATATGGTTTAATACACAAAAATCTCAAAAGGATTGAACATATACTTCCCTCATCCTTAATCTACTTGGAGTAAGAGAGAGGAAAACTTGGAGGGACAAGTCTGCAGTTAGGTTGACAATGAATGATGGGATGGCCATTTTTTACACATGTTGACCAAAAGGGCGGTAGCCGCAGTAGGCAGCAGCAGTAGCTCGGGATCTGCACCGTGAAGTTCTTTTGGAAATTGTCTTTTTTGCATAAACTACTCATTTCTAGTTGTCATTGGTTAACTAGTCTCCAAACTGACTTTGAACCTTGAGAGAAACACATTTGAATTTATGGAGACAGTTTTGCATATTTCAATATTCTCACAAAGTACACATCCTACAAGGTCCCGTTTGGTCCTGTAATTCAGTGGTCAAGACTCAAGAATAAGCATACTCATGTTTGGCTGGCCAACTTGAAAATGGCTTTCGGAAGAATAGTTTTTGGATATCACCCATCACCTACGTGAAGTTTGAAGCCCTAATCGATCCAGGCTTTGTTTTGCTTTTCTTTTTTCTTCCATTTTGCTTAATTCTTAAATTCAAATTAGGAACTCTTCATTAAATTAGTGTTAAACATATTGAAACAAAGGATATCCAAGTACTTGCGTGTATGTGGAATCATCTTAAAGGGGAGTTCTTGAAGGATAAACTCAATAGTCCCAACTCTAAAAGTTGAAAAATTAGAACTTTTTTTTTCGACAAATTTGAGAATAGGGTTTTGAAATTTTGGGAAAAGTAGCTAGGGAGTCTGTTTGAATATTTTGCCAAAATCTAAATTCACCGTAACATTCTTTCTTCCCAAGTAAAAAGCACCATAAGATGGCTATGGGTTATGCAGGAGCAAATGAGTAAACCCCCACAAATTTATTTTCCCTACTTTCATTTGTTTATTTTTTTGGCTTGTCTCTTAGTCTCTTGGTAGATAAAATAAATGAATTGAGTAAACAAATTCTCAAATGTTTGAAAACGATGCATCAACTGGAGGAAGAAGTGTACACGTTGATATCTCATTTACAACATAGAAAATCATATCTATGTGAAAAGTATCTTTCTTCCTTCATGTTGTCCCCTAACTGTGCTGATATTATTAAACAAGACTGGTCCTTAGTTCAAGGGCCTGCAGTCTTCTTCTCTTTCTGAAGTCATTGAAGCCCCACATTCATTATTTTTTTTTTCAATTTCCTATTGATTAGCTTTTCAATTCTTTCATGGTCCACCCTCTGTCCGGATTTTCAACATTTTTGATTAATTTATTCCGGTTTTTCCGTCTGCATTATCGTCATCAAAATCTCAGTCTTCTTCAACTTCATACTATATTATGCTCTTCCTAATGTCAATTATTTTAATTGGTTGTTAGCATGATAAATGAATTGGGCTCAAATAAAGTCATTAGGTTGCGTGCATTAGTGATGTATGATTGAGAATCAGCACCGTTTTGCTCTCCCAATTTAGTTGGAAACTTTAATTGACAACTAAGGCAGGAATACTTCAAGTCTATACAACTAACGTGATTCAATGTGAACGTTGAGGTAGTTTTGGAATGAGGAAGGAAGACGTGGAGTGTATAGACAGGGTACATAAAATAAAATCCTCATTATTGAAAATTGGGCACTTGAGCACGAATAAAGAATAGATATTATACTTAAAATCAAATTCTCATTTTAACACAAAATCAGTGATCTTTTTTTTTTTTTTCTTTTGGGAGGTATGTAATTTTTTTCCCAATATAAAACATAAAATTGGAACTTTTATCTGAATTTACTTGGAGTCTTTACCGCCATAGCATGATTGGAACACATTAAGAAAAGGCTCGTGCTATTTACATAAGAGAACGAATTAATAGGGACCTTGAATGCCATAAATTCACTTGGAATTCTGCACATATGTGTAGTGTAGTTGGTATGCCAAGTCTCAATCTAGTAAGGGTGGAATTTCTATCGTTGTAATTACACATGAAACTTAATCTAGTTCCACGAAGTTGTTTTCACATCCATTACATCTCTTCTTCGCTTGCTTACATCTATTGATCTCATTCTATTTTTTACAATTATAATCTGCAATTTTTTCTTTGATTAGGCATGCCATATTGACATTCTAAATACTCAGTGTGGAAAGGAGTTCTTTTGGTCAAGAATAGGTTTGAGCATCCACAACATTAATTTTATTTTTGGTATCTCTTTCCCCTTCTATTTTTCTTTCCCAATATAATCATTATCTGTAGGATTTTTTTTGGAAAAAAGTAGTTTGTGTGTGTGTGTGTGTATAAATTCTAGTAGAGAAAAGATGGAATTTAAGAAAAGGGAAAGGGATGAAAAATTTTAAATCTGAAACTTCTAATTCTTGAAATCTCAATTTGAACCACTAAATCAAAACTTCCTCAACAGTATGAAATATATTTGTACATATTGGTAGGTTTTTTTTTTTTTTTGGATGGCTATAGCTTGTTTTGACCCTAAACAAATTAACTATGGAAGGAAAAGCCACCAACAATGTGAAAGTAATCGCCAGAGTTTTCTGAATGTTCAAGTTATCAGCTATTGCAATCCAAATAAAAGAAATAAAAAGAACAAAAGTTTCAAGGCGTGATTTGCATGTTCTGAAGTTCAAGTCACACTTTGGTGGTTCAAACATATTCTCTTGTATCCATTCTTGAAAGGCATCTAAAACTTAATATTCAGTGACTAGAAAGTCAAGAAGACGAGTTAAAACCGTGGCTAGGCTGTTGACAACACTAAATGAGAAAATTCAATCAAAAAACCAAAATTTTCACGTCTTATGTTTTCCTTTCTTTCTTTTTGGAGTAAAGAATCCTATTGTGTTGAGAAGAAAAGTAAAATGTAAAAGCTTGTTTGATGCGAATTCATGTCGGTACATCTCAAAGAAAAAAAGACATGGGAACATGTAATCTTCTCCTTTCTTGGTTGTTTAAAAAAATTATGTAGTTCCAATCAGGTACAAAGATATGTGAAACTTGATTTTCTTGATTCTTAAGTCAAGAAACCGAGTTAAATCCGTGGCTAGGCTGTAGACAACCTTGCAAGAGAAAATCCAATGAAAAAAAATCCAAATTTATAATGCGTTATGTTTTCCTCTCTCTCTCTCTCTCTCTCTCTCTCTCTTTGTTTTTTTTTTTAAAGTTGGGGGTTGGGGGATGAAAATAAGATTTTCTTTTTGTTAAGAAGAAAAGTAAAATGTAAAAGCTTCATGCCTGATTTTGAAGCTAGAATTCGGATCCCCTTCAAAAAAAAAATAATAATAATAACAGAAAGACGGATTGTCAAAGACTGATTTTAATGGCTACGTATTGGAAATTAGATGAATTCTGATAGATTTTGCCCTTTACCTATTTCTTTTGCAATGATTTATCAATATTCCATAACATTTTAGTTTAATGTGAATCATGAAAGGAATGTTTTCTCTCTCAAATACTTTTCTATAGACCTGATAAACATACCAATATCTTAGACAGCAAAAGTGCATATGAAGACTCTGCAATATTTTCTTAATTAATTTCATTAAACAATTTTGTGCATGCGTGCACGTACCAAAAGTAAAAGGTACTTTAAATTCATCATTATGCGAGAAAGTCGGCAGGCAACAACAATTGCAAAACAAAAACACAGAAAATGGGATCATAATCTTGTCAATAGAAAAAATAATCTTGACAAGAAAGAATTAAAATGAATTGAATCACGTTTTAGTCCTGTTTTTCTTCTTAAACAATAGTATATCTTAACTTTTTGTAACCTTTTGCATGCAAAGTACTATTTGTAAAGGATTTACTTCTTGATTGCCTTAATTTCGAAATATACCAACATCCGGACCTACTTGTTGGAACTCTTTTGCATCTTGTAGACCATACCTCTGCTCTCTTTCCTATTGCTTTCTTTGAAATTCACCCTCATTGGTACCTATCATTTTAATGCCTTTAATTTGAGTCTTTGACTCTTTTTCTTCTGATAAAAAGTAGAACATTTAAGATGTTCTTTTAGAAAACTTAGATGATGAATTTTTCTTTTTCTTTTCCAAGTAGTTGCACGATAATTTCTTAAAAAAATATTATGTACCCATCCAATATGTAACAATTGATACAATATTGTGAGATTGAGTAAAAATTTATGATTTCCTCTTGGTATATTTTCTTTTTTATTTTACCTGTCGTACTGAAAATGTTGGAGTCGTTAAATTCAACATTCTTTTCTTCTCTGTCAATCTTGGATTAAGTGCTAATTAATGCAATAGACTTATTATATGTCATCATATACTTGTGTTTTTACGTATTTTTCATTACATTATTGTCATTATTATTATTTTTAACAGGGAAAGAATTTAAAAAATAGGAAAAAAAATAAAACATTTGAACTCAAAACCTTTAATTCCTGACGCTTCAACTTTAGCCACAACTATGTATCTCATATATTCTTTTGCTTATATGGAAGCTAACAGGAAGACTTGAGGTTCAAAACCACAGCCTAAGTTGCACTACTAAAGCTTATCTTTCCCCCACCAAAGGCGGGGAGATCACTACTGAGGCTATGCACGTGTAGACACCTCGAGTGCTAAAAAATCCAAATTGGCTTCAAACATGAAGATGGTAAAAGGAAAATGCGGCTGCATACTATGGTAAAGTAAGATGTCTTGTCCAAGTTGAACCAGAATCCTTTCATTTCTTGTCTTTTTTTTCTTCAATTTGACTATTTAGGTGATACTTTTTTCAACTTATGCCCTGTCCAAGGATGGTATGATCATATAATCAAAATCAAACTCTACTGTTGGATTATGAGATATGTGTAATACAATCCAAAAGGTTTCTTGCACTACTCTAATGTCTATTTTGTCTACTATACTTGTCATTTGACTTAAAAAATACATTCATATGGCACGCCAAAAGTTGAAAGGAGCGTATAAATATCATTATCCTGCACTGGTTATGAATTCGAACTGTGCTCATTTGGAGAAAAATTTGTTTTGAGCTCTGTCTGGCAACGTTCTAGAAAAATAAAAAATGCATCCATAAAATCTTCTTAAATTTCCCCAAAATTTGGAGAATTTATATATGACAGGAATAATCTAGGTGTTACTTAAATAGTTTTCGGACACTGTACTTGTACAATTTCTTGATTTCCTTCCTTTTTTTTCCCTAGGTTTTGGAAAACACAGTATTACGGAAAATAACATATATATCTTTGGAGAGGACAAAGGAATAATTATAATTTTTTTTTGTAGAAAGTACTTTTGAAATCCAGGATTCAAATTAACAAAGGATGATACATATTTATCCTCGTTCTAACAAGTGAAATTTTAGACAAAGATATTTAGCAAATAAATTAGACAAGCATTATCCATGAAATTCAATTGCTTACGAAAGTCCTCACATGAATTCTACCAGTGCCAAACCTGAAGAAGAAAGGCACCTTGTAACGTGAATAAAGAAGTCGAGGCATGAGGAAAGAGGAAAATAAACATCTATCCTCTTTTTGACTCCCTTCTAAAAAGGCAGCCCGCAAAAACTGATTATTCTCTGCATGCATTGCACGTAAAAGACAATTACACAATGATCTCTTGGGAAATATATGAAAAGAATTTCTAAAAAATATCTGGGCCTGTCAAGTTGCTGGTGGACTGTTTCTGTTTTACACTTTTAAACACTTTTTCTTGTACACTTTTGGTTTTTTTTTTTTTTTTAACGAAAAAGTTCGGGTGAGTTCGATTTCAATCATCACCACAAATTAGGACATGCTTTCGGAATCATAGATTTCTTGTGGTGGATTCTTATAAATTGTCTATCAAAACAACAATTACATGTAATTCGTCCTTACTAATTGAGCCAACTTGTACCCTTTTATTAGTTTCGTTGAACAAAATGTTTACTTCAGTGCTACCAAATGAAATTGAATACCACTTGTTGCTGATCTTTTGAACCTTTATGCTATTTTCGTTACTAGAAATGGAGTAATGACCATAATCAAAATTTTCTTTTGTATAATTTCTTCGTTGCCAGCTTCATTAGTTAGGTAGCTTCTCAACTTTACTAAATCAAAATGGAATTTGTCCTAGTACGCTAGGTGCTTCAATGTGATTATTACAGACACATTTGTTTACGTGTAATTTTAGTTTCAATATAGAATTTGTCGGCCCTTTTGACTGAAGCTGGGGATCAAAGTCAAATAAGACTGTGCTCTAGCCAATTCTAATAAGTTTCATAAATTCAAGCAAGTAATTGGTAGTTCAAGAATTAATTTCATGACGTTGCTCCCAAGTTTGAATCACAAATTAATAACTTAACCAGTTAGAGCTCTAATTAAAAATCATATTCAAGTTAATCTTCAGCTATATCTTACATGTATCTGATTCAGGTTGACTCACCTATATTTCCAAAATTGTTATTTATCTTGCACAATAAAGTCCTATAACCTTATAATAAGAAAGAATTTACGTAGTTAACTGAAAAATTAGCTGAATTTGGCATCTTTGTTAGAGGCTTTTAGCTCTTAATCTCTTTGCACTTAAGTGGTGTTATACATGCATAAAAAAAAATTTGAACTAGAAAAAACAGGCGAAAGGATAACTATTGCCTCGATATCATGAAAGTTTGATGGACAGAAATTATAGAAGCCCATAATTCTTTAAGTTAATTTGATGCAAGATGTTATATATTTACAAATGTTACCAAGGCAGGTAACTTCTTCACAGAATTTAATATATATGTAGTGTCATCTGAATTAAAAATTTTGATTCTTCAATTGAGTTCTTATACAGTTGAATGATAAGTACTCACATTGTAATATTATTGATAATCATATTTCTAGTAATTGTTGAATGTGTAATTTGTCTTTAGCTATTAGTATATGCTTGAGTGGTTTAGCAGACTTGAGTGGAAACATACTTGAGATTCCTTGACTCTAAAGAAAGAGGGCATCACATCACAAACACAAAAGATAAGGATTCTTGAATGCAACAAAACAACGTAGACAAGAAAAGAAAGGGACAAATGAAATTTTGAAAAAATTGAGACTCTATTTGCCCTGATGTGGACTGGTTTATATTGAATAGTTATTTCCACGAAATTTCTTGATGCATTGAGTACCTTAATTGTTGACAATAATGCATTTCATGCTTCATATCGGAAACTGTTAGTAAATCTACCAGAATAACAAGGATTAATTTTTTCTACACTGATAGTGTATATACATATATATATATATATATAGTCAGCATTAGATAAATGATAACTATGCAAAATGTGAACCTGAAATTCAGCTTTTGTACATATGTCATGGATCCAACGGTGACAGTGTATATATACTGTTAGTGTATATAAAATTTATTCAAATAACAATTGTTGGTAAAATGTTAAGTAATATTTTTTATGTGAATACATGGTTATATATATTAGAAACAACTAATATAATAGTTGTAGGATATGTAGTACTGCATTTTTTTTTAGAGTGTAAGTTGGATGACTCGAACTCCAGATCTCTCACCTTACACTCTCATCCCCTGAACTACCTAACTCATCCCACCCATATGGTGTCTTATATATGATTATCATTAGTTTTTTTCATAGTTATATTAGAAGCACATACACTAACTAAAAAGATAATACTTAGGTAAGCTAAATTTATAGATCCCCTTTTAGACCATATCTTATATTCAAGTGTCACATAATCATAGTAATATATGATAATATAAAAGAACCGTAAGATAATGTAACAACATCTGTATGACTATTAAATGTCTACAAATAGATGTATAGACTGGTTTACTTAAGTATCGTACAGATGAAACTACTTAGTAGATTGGGAAAACTTAAGAGTTTGTTTGGATTATAATTTTTCAAGAGTTTTTAGAGAAAAAATTATTGTAGCATTTTTTTAGAATGTAATGTACATGTAATAAAAATGTGATCGAAAAATACATAAAAGAAATATTCATGAAAAATGTAAATTTTTTTTTTCAGAAAATTGCAATCTGAGGTGGGCCTAAGTATTTCCCTCCTTAAAAAAAGGCACTAATATGAAGGGGCAAGAGGAAAACAAGGATCAAAAACATTGAGTGAGATGGGGTTCGGGGGTAGGTGGTAGGAAGGGGGAGATGGGAGAGAGGGTAAACCACTGGACACGTAGTTCATAACATTTGCATATAACTACTTTTTTATGCTCGTGACATTTTCGGTCAGAAAAAAAATAATTAATTTTTTATACATTGATAGAATAAAATTTTTGACACCAACAATTATAGATATATGCCATATGTGTATGATTTAAATTTTAAATTTGAATTCATATTATATACCATGATCTAAATATGTAAGTATAAAAAACATTATACCCTGATAGTATATAAAAACTCACCTAAAAAATTGTAGAAGAGCTTTCTATGTTAAAAATATAATTATGTATTTTTAATTTAAAAAATTAAGTTATTTTTGTCCAATCAAATTGTTTAAGCAATAATAATTCTTTAATAAATTTTACAAACTTAGCCTATTTTAGAATCTTCCTTTGTCTAAAATATTTCTCTTGCTATTGTGTGGCCAAGATGGCCGGGACTGCATGACACCGCACAGCACTGACAGCCGAAGCAGTCAAGACTCAAAAGGTAGCCGACGATGAGACGAGTGGGATGCAGCCGTCCTACGTGGCGAAATGTGGTCCCCACAAGTCGTCATAGAGTGTGGCTAGTCATTGAAAGTCGTTGACCCCGTTGCCTTGAAAACCTACTCAATTTCTTTTATTAATTTTTATTGATATATTAAATACAGTCTCCAAAGTAGTCTAGAAAGTACAAATTCCGTAAATAATCATAGATTTTAAATAAATTACAAACACTTTGGTCTATTATATAATTAAATCCAAGTCAATTTGCTCGAAATGCATAAGAGCTATATTAATTTTTTTTTCCCGACAACATCCTTCTTACACACAAAAAAAAAAAAAGGGGAGCTAACTTAGTCTTTTTTTTGTTTTTTTGTCGACACAGAGGTGTCCGGGTGAAGACCGCTCGAGTTACTCCGCGGGCGCAAAGACCAACCACGTAGAGTGACAAGTTGTGAGAGACATGGATTGAACCCTGACCTCCAGCATCCCCAAAGAAGGGGATGACCACTGGGCCAGTGGCGGGAAGCTAACTTAGTCGATTACAATATATTAAGCATCCCATGTATTAGATTTGATAGCAGATAGCAAGACTTATTCTGAAGGTATTTATATTACATTTCAGCACTCGTAGATTGAACAAACCAGATCACGCCCAAAATTCCTGTCAAATTTCAATGTTCAGTTCGATACTTTTATGGCATTTTGTGATCAATTGCCTGTTGAACTAATGCTTTTATTTTGTGCAGACATTTTAGGGATAACCCAGTTAATTAACTTGCTTTTGTTGGTATTGATACTCTCTTGTTTCTACCCAAAAACGTAATAACAATAATAAAAATAACTTGGTCAAATGATCATATAGTCAATTAACACCAACAATTTAGCTTCACAATGTTTCAAATTGATTCGCATGCTTTATTGACTTTTTTAATTGTAAGTGGGCGATTTTGATTATCTAACTTCTCGTGACGATCCCTCTCTTCTTATCATCTAATTTATCCTTTCTCCTGTTGACTTATTTACTTAGTTTACAAAATTATGTCAAAAACTAGCGACATACTAAAAACACCTTGATAGCAAATCAGTACGTAACAACGTATAAAAAATCAGTACATATAGTAGTATTTTTTAGTCAATTGCAATTACAGAAAGTGAAAAATGTTAAACGATGATGACGAAGCAAGAAGAAAGTTATATATTATTTAGATTTGGCTATTGTTTTCACGAGAGAGTTCGTCTTCACGAGGAAGCGCCGGACCAATTGGGGCAGTGAATTTTTGGAACGCGTCAATCTCATTATCTTTGACAAAACCCAGACGCAATCAATGTCAATTTGCCTACTGCTTAAATCTCCCAAAATTGGTCCAGCGTTCTTTCGCATTAGAGTGGTCCCACTTTTGACAACTCACACTTGACTACTCTCATAATTTTCGACTTTGGTTGTATGTTCAAATATCATTTTCTCACTATTAAAACTTTTTTAACACTCTCCTTTCTAATTATAGCTTAAACTAAATTCACATCTTTCTCAAATAGATGGCCATTCTTTGCATCTCTAGAAACGACAAAAATCCTATCTGATCAAGTGGATGCATGATTAATGAAATTTAAACAACTTCACAACTTCATAAGTGTGATTTTTTTTTCAAAATTTAATATGATATTATTGTAAAAATATTATAACAATTATGAATCCGTCAAATGCTAGATAAACATAAAATACACAATAAGTTAGATAAAATTTATTGTAAATTATCTTCTTGTGATCTTTTAAAAATTTGTCTAATAAACATTACATAACTATTATGAGATAAAAATAACAGTGAGATTGAAATTTTAAAAATATAAAAGTAATTATGTTTCTTACTTAAGTTACATATTTTATACTTTAGATAATTACTACATATTTTTATAATAGTTGAAAAGTAAATTAACATGAAAATTTTGTGCAATGGATACTTTATTAACCATGATAACAAACCTTACTTTATATATGCTATTTATTTATCTTTTTCAAATTGAGGTTACATTTTATAAAATTTTAAATATTTTAAAAGAATTTATATTTGATAAAAATAATATTTTTTGTAAGTGATCAAAAGTTTATTGTGACATGTTTATTTTTGACCAAAACACTACAATTCATCCCACAAGCCACAAAAAATAGCTAGCTCAATGTATTATTTTGCATTGTAAGTTTATAAATTTAGTTTTTAGAATTATATATGTCGAAGCCTTTAATTCTCATCTAAAATTATTTGACTTATCAATTCTTCCAACTAAAAGAATATAATCCATAAACTTACAACATTAAAATTCCTAAACTAATTTAATTAACATAAAAAAAAAATTTTTTACTTATTCATTTACCAGATATTAGTACAAGATGACTTTTGGTGTCATACAAATATTTATTGTTGCTTAAAAAAAGGTCTAAAAATTCTTCACAGTACAAAAAATGTAAAATAAACTCTTCAATGATGGTTAGTTAGCTGAAACTAATTTCAAATTAATGCTGTGAAAATTTCTAGAACAATTCAATTGAAAATAAGTGCCAAAATTTTTAATTCATTATGGTATGAATTTTTTAGTCATATATATATATATATACACACACATACACGCACACACACACATAATCTAAGTGCTTGAAAGTTCTCAAGTGTCTTCGGAGCAATAAGACTTTGGCAACTGGTGCTTGTGGAATTATTGAGTAAAAAGATTAGAAAATATACTACAAAATAGTATATTTTTCAAGTACTTTCTATTATCTAATATTAGTCTAAGAAAATTATGTGATATGCAACTTCAATCAGTTTATGCAGAGACCAAATTAGGACAACAAATGACTATTAGTACTTTTTATTCAAAAGAAGTTACTAATTGATTGCATCACACGCAGTAAATTATTCGCAAAAAAATCTTGTCTTTTACTCCTTTTACCTGGGTCAGCAAGCAAAAGTCCAAATAATATTCTTATAGCACAACAAATTAACGTGCAAGCTTTTCCACCTTAAAATAGACATTTTTTATTCATAAAATTCTATATGGCCATATTCCCTTTTTTTTTTTTTTTTAACTGAGATCACGCATCAAATAAATGTGTATTTACACGATCTTCAAGTCTGTGATGCATGATCTGTCACAAAGACTTGGTCTAGTCAATGTAAGAATCTTTACGAAGAAGTGGACGATTAGTTCAGAATTAACTTACACTAAAAACAGAGAAACAAAATAACTTAAATCAACATAAACATATATGCTCCAATATAGCTGTATGTTAAAATTTTAAAACAAGAATCATACCTAGTTAATTTGAGATAACAATAATATATTTCAGGGAAAAAAGATTGAGAAAAATGGTCTTAACCATGGAGATCATATTTGATCATATTTCGGAAAGTAAATATACATAGTGAGTACTTTGATCTATTCCACTTGCATTTTGACATGAAAGTGTTAAAAGGGTCTTTATCATTTCCACTTAAAAATGTTTTCTTTGGGTTTAAGAAGATATACTATGCAAAAACCATGCTGACCAGGCTAAGTACAGGACCATAACTATAACTAGTAGTAGAAGATAAAAGGGACTATAGACTAGTGAAGGAAGAAAGGGACCCCCTTTTTTTTTCCAAAGTCCCATATCAAATCCCATCAATTTCTCTTCAAACAAATCTAGAACCCACTTAAGTACCTCTCCCTTTGTTGTATTTGGTCTTCCCTTCCTTAGCCTCAAGTCTCAACCTCCCCTTTTTTTTGCCGAGTCCATTGCTCCATTCAAAGCCCTTCTTCTCAGTCCTCACACCCCTTCTCTCTCTCACTCCTCCTCAATCTCTTTCCTCTTCTTCTTGATATATGGCCAAAGGAAGTGGACTCTCCTTTGATCCAGATCGCATCGGATTGTTCCTTCACAAACCAACTGTTATCAATTCACTTCTTCATCATCAAGAGGACAAAAAAGGCAAACACCACAACAATTACCGCCGCCACCTCTATTATCATCATCATCACAAGTTGAAGCAAGAAGAAGCACCAGCTGCATTCATGGAGATGGATTCAGCCAGTGCTGTTGTTAACAAGAGTAATAACAACAGCAGGTCTTCACCACCTACTACTATTCAATTCCCAGTTAACCTTAACTGCTCTACCCATGATGATGATCAAGATGATGGTCCCTTGCCTCACAACAACTCTGATCATCATCAAGAAATGGACTTCTTTGCTGATAAGAAACCGAAGACTGATGAATCCAAGGCAGCCACCATCCCTCATCCCGATGCTGATACAAAAGATCTCAGTGGACCTACTGAATTGGGATTCAATGTAAATGTAAGTTTCGATCAGATTCTTGACTGATTTTTCCTTGCTGGTAGGTCTTTTCTGCACTGGGATTAGTGCTGATTACAGAATTCTTTCTTTTTCTGTAGACCGGCTTGCATCTTCTCACTGCAAACACTAGTAGTGATCAGTCAATAGTGGATGATGGAATCTCACCTCACTCTGATGATAAAAGAACTAAAAGTGAGGTAAAAACCACTGATTTTGATGCTCTTGTCTGTGTGTGTGACTGTGTGTATTCCTGTTTAATTTTTTCTTTTCTCGATATTCTTTCCTTTTTCATTCACACTATTAACAGCCCCCGCCTCCCTTCTCGAGGTGGGGACTATTGAGGTGGGGGCTGATAATAGTTCTCCGGGGGTTTCCTTTATAACTTTTCACGTGTGTCATTTATGATCACGTTAGAAAGATAATTATAACAATGTTCTTCATCAAAATCTCAGCTAGCTGTTCTTCAAGCTGAGCTAGAGCGATTGAACGGAGAGAATCTACGTTTGAGGGAAGTGCTAACTCAAGTATCCAACAATTACAACAATCTTCAGATGCATCTGATGACAGTGATGCAGCAGCAGCCGCAGCAAAAACAAGATCACATAAAAGCTGACAATATTGGTGAAGGACAAGAAGGAAAACTACCACTGGAAGACAACAATAATAAGCACCAACAAAACAGTCATGGCCTAATGGTGCCACGACAGTTCATGGATCTTGGACTAGCTGCCGGTGCCACTGTTGAGACTGATGAGGCTTCTTTGTCATCCTCGGAGGGCCGAAGCGGCCGGGAGCGGTCACGATCACCGACGAATAATGTTGAGGCCAGCACAGGTGGTAGTGATGGGAGAGATGATAGTCCAGAAAAGGGTTCGCAAGGATGGGGTCCTAATAAGGTTCCAAGACTAAACAATGGCTCCAAGAATGTTGATCAGGCTACTGAGGCTACCATGAGGAAGGCTCGAGTGTCAGTCCGAGCCCGGTCAGAGGCACCCATGGTACAAAATTTAAATGAATTATGTCTAAAGTTATTTACAATTGTCATCTTCAAATCCAATGGCCTTTTCATTGAATTAATTGGAAAAATTAATGTTCTTGTTGGTTTGATCAGATAACTGATGGTTGTCAATGGCGTAAGTATGGACAGAAGATGGCTAAAGGAAATCCATGTCCCAGAGCTTATTACAGATGCACCATGGCCGCTGGCTGCCCAGTTAGGAAACAAGTATGTGTTTTGAATTGCTAGTAAAATGATTAATGGCCGAATTCTAAAGCTAAAATATTTCGATGAAGTTAGTACTTAAAAGTAGTTAGTAGAGATTATGTATTACCACGTGTTATTCTAGTGTGAACCCTTCTAAAAATAAATCTTTTGACTCATTCATTTCAACTGCAGCATGATCTTTTAGACCCACCTACTATTTTTTCTATCCTCTTCAAATTTGTCATTTTCTTGTTTCTTTTTGTGCTTTCTTGAATTGCCACAGAAAAACAATCAAATTTGGTATTCTCCAGTGTGGTAAATTTTTTTCTTTTTTTTTTTTAACTTAAGGTTAATTTTGCTGCATCAACAGGTTCAAAGATGTGCTGAGGACAGAACAATTCTAATCACAACATATGAAGGCAATCACAACCATCCATTACCACCAGCGGCGATGGCTATGGCTTCAACAACATCATCAGCTGCAAGAATGTTGCTTTCAGGATCCATGCCTAGTGCTGATGGATTGATGAACTCAAATTTCCTAGCCAGAACACTTCTCCCTTGTTCATCAAGCATGGCTACAATTTCAGCGTCTGCACCATTTCCAACTGTTACATTGGACCTTACACAAAATCCAAATCCATTACAATTCCAAAGATCTCCGAACCAATTCCATCTTCCTTTCCCTAATGCACCTCAGAATTTTGTAGGCAATCCAGCAGCACTTTTACCACAGATTTTTGGGCAGGCATTGTATAATCAATCAAAGTTTTCTGGCCTACAAATGTCTCAAGATTCAGATGCTGCCCACTTAGGCCATCAAGTCCCACAATTGCCACCATTGCACCAAGGCCAGCAGAATCCCTTGGCTGATACTGTCACTGCCCTCACAGCTGATCCAAATTTCACTGCAGCATTGGCAGCAGCAATCACCACTATCATTGGGAATCCTCAGTCAACAAATGCAGCAAATAACAGTAGTCTCAATATTACAACCAACACCAGCAACAATAATGGAAGTGTTACTACTAGTAACAACAATAGCAATGGAAACAATAAAGTCCTCAACACAAGTTTTCCAGGGAATTGAAAGTGAAGCTACTTTTCTTTTTCTTTTTATTTCTTTTACTTCTTTTTTCTTCCTTATTTGGCTTTACATCATTTTGTTTTACTAGCATAATACAAGTGTTCATTATTTTGGGCTTGGAGAGTTGGCTTAAACATAGATCAGTCCCTTTTGATTATTTCTTTTTTTTTTTTTTGAATAATGTAATTCAAATGTATGACTCAAATATATAGAAAATAAAATACTACTGCAAACGAAAAGAAATTCCTATGTACTAGCTTTTATTGTTATCTTTTGTACATACACATATGGAAAATTTGAGGAGCATGCTTGAAAGGGATCAATTTATTCTCATTCAAATATTCTTTTTGCTTTTGTCACTATTCTTGATAGTTGTCTCAATATAGTGCCAAGAACATAGGAAAAAAAGTAACATTAACATTTAGCAAAAAGGAGATAAAAAGGGAACAAAGCTGGAGAGAATGGTTGAAATGTTCTTTGCAACTTTTTGTTAGTGTATTTATCTACATATACGTGTTGGAAAGTCCATCAAAGTCCCTATTGATATGGCAGTCAAGTAAGGAGTCAATAAAACCGTCTCAAAGTTGTTAGAAATTGAGGGGTTGGTTTGACACGGAAAGACGAGAGAAAAAAAGGAGGAAAGAGTGAGAGAAAAAAATGATAGAAAAGGGTGGAAATGAAGAGGAAAGATTTGGTTGCTTGTCTCTTTTGAAGTTGTCTTTTAGCAATTTGGTCCACTATGACAAATGGTAGAGATGAAGGATTAAGATGGAGAGATATCTACACGGCAACGTTCTTTGATGTTGAAAACCAAACCAATCGTTGTTGATTTTGCGTGCATGCAACTTACTTGTCATGCTACTAGTAAGGTACGCAGTTGGAAAAAATGTACATTAGTTTTTCCTCGAATTTATTTCAACTTTATGGCTTGTTTATGGAAATTTTTTGGAAGACTACACCATAACTTGTTGGACCAAATCCACATTGCACTCTAAGCTTTATAGCATTGTTCACATTCAACTATAAGTATTAATTGTGAACAATATACACCCTAAATTATTTGTCCAATATTAAAAGGTGTTAAAAGAAAAGTTGACAAAAATCAAACACTTCAGCACCACGTTTGTATTTTGCACCATTGAGCTATATATAGATACTCATATTGCATTTCAAACTTCATTTTTACAACACATTGCATCTAAAGCATTTGAATTGTTTCAATTTGATCCAAAACCACGAATAGTACTTGAAAATTTTATGGGATTAGAGGTTAGTGAATTCAAATACTAGCTATTGCATCAGTGCTTCACGGTGACATTACTACTTTTAGATTTTCATAAGATTGTTGCTTTATTCCAAAGAAAAAGAACCAACTTAACTGAAAGGATCCCCCCAAAAAAAAAAAAAAAAAAATCTCTATAGTAATAACAAAATAAGTTGCTTACTTTTTTCCAACTAGTTGAAATCTTTTATGGGCTGACTAACCATGTAACAACAAAAGTGAAGTTAATGCCACAAACAACACTGCACTAGATAAACTAGGCTTATGCTTTGTTACTTGGTGAGTTACAATTATCACTGCTACCAATATAAGGAAAATGTGTAATTTATGTTTAAAACAAAGTGTAAAGTTTTTGGCTAAATGCAGAAAAGTTGGGCTTGATTTATCAGCCAAATGGAGGGAATGTCTATCAATTATTTTTGACATATAAAAGTGGATTTTCTTTATAAAAGAATATCGATGATAAAATTAAATTTGATTCTCATGTGTCTATGATTTTGTCAATTTTTTAACGACATTAATGGTTGGACTAAAATGAAAAATTATTTTAGCGTGCCAAAAGCTCTCAGAGTGAAGTTTGTGGTGCAGAATGGGGAGCAATAAAATGTTTCTAATTGATGAAAGCTTTATGCTCACATGATGTTATCCATCATATTTTAGTTATTTATCGGAAAAAATGTGAAGGATTATTTACAGCGTAAAGTGTCTAGAATTAAAATTTAGATTGCAAATTAAAATTGACATAAAATTCGAAGATACAAAGTGAAAGGAGTGAATTTCTTACCAGATTTGATTTTTAGAATAGTTAAACAATTTTATTTCATAGTGATCTCTCTTCGGGATCATGATTATACTAAGATTTGAATAATTCGTGCTACAATACAGTCATTTTTTTTTTGTGCTTAATTTCGTATCTTTAATAGGATACAATATATTACAGTTTGATATTTGTCGTTGACAGTACAAGCAAGTCACATGCATCCAAAAAATTTTACCAAAATATTAACTATTGCCTTTCGAGTTGTTCACAATCTCATCAGTCCATAATGCAAGTTAACCCAATCCTCTCATTGTATAATAAGTTCTATTTCTCAGGTCATATGAAACAACAATTTGTGTTTCTTGAAATATGTGACAAATCACGTTAAAGCTCTTTCTAGATGAAGCATATATATATATATATATATATATATATATATATTGAATATGCTATCAATTACTGAGTAAATTGCTGAGTAATTGTATCATTATTTCATGGTAGCGGTGTCTACATCTCCATAGACGACTTGGAATTGAGAAAATTGCCAATAGTGAAGGCAAAATTAATGGCATTTTTGTATCCTTTCTCCTATCACTTATCTTTCCACATGACTTATGAATTACGTAATGAAAAAATATCTTCATAGTTTCAAACTTGTCTACATTCTCAAGTGGCATCTAGTATGTCACAAACATATTAATTCCCAAATCGTCAATCCCTATTGGAAAAATACAACCTTGAATTGCCATTTCGGGGACCATAAACTCGAGAGTTTCCACCACTTCATAAAAGGCCAAATAATACCCATTCCAACGGGGCCAGGCATGTGCGGGTGTGGCATCAAGCAAAGCATGTTATTCAAGAAAATGACATTTGAGGAGTCAATACAAAGTCTAGATGTATCAGGTACCTTCCTCTTGGATCTTTATATAAGTTGACCGAGTCCATCAAAGAAGATAAACACATACCTACATACAAATATATTGTTGATTAGTTTAGTGGGGTTTTCTTATTACATAAAAAATCTCTCTGCTAATTGATGGAATCAAGGGAGATTCATGTAATCTTGGATTAATTAGTGAAGACTTTGCTGACCCCTGTGGGGCCCTAAGATGATGAAACACACAGTCACATACTGACTCTTGGTTGAGTTAAAATAGGGAACCTAGCAGCTTAATTGTTGTCACATGTAATCCATCTGCAAGTAGTGATTATAATCTAAGTCTAGTTGTTCGATTGTATCCCACATAAAAAAATATATATATATATATATGTTAACCATTTAGGATAAGGTTGCAAATTTTTTTCAACCCTCATTGAATGTGATACAGTCAACAGTGTACACACTGAAACACACACGTTAATGTGTTTGTGTGTGTCTGTCATGGTTTATCTCCTCTTCTTCTTCTTCTTTTTTCCGGTGGTCATTTATATTTAGATGAATGCTAAAGGTGTCAACTGTTCATGTGAGCAAGGGAATCCTCGAGGAGCTTTCAAGTGAAGTTCTTTGCCTTGTTAGCTGAATAAAAATCCTCCTTTAATGACACGTCCGTTCCCTTTCATGGGCTGCTTGATTCTAGTGAATTCTATTCTTCAGAAAGATATATCAAACACTTTAAATTTGAGTTAAAATTGGGAAGTTTTCAACTTTATACGTTGGAATAAATATCTCAAAAATTGCGAGGACGAGCTTGCAAATATTTTACTTGTGCCTATGAGCTTCTTAAGCAATGAAACATGGGAATTGAAAATTTGTTATGTGCAAGATCTGCATTCTCCTTATTCTCTTGTGAAGTTCACATCATTGGTTTGTTGCTACCTATGCATAGGGTTATCATAGTAGCACAAGCAATTGTCCAATGATGAAGTAACTTGTTGCTTTATCTTTACGAAGGAAGAGATAACAACTTGGTGCTAATTAGACACAGTTTGGATTGAAGGAAAGTAGAGAGGAATCAAACGAAAAGGAAAAGGGTGGAAAGAAAGGAAAAGAAAAGCATGTTATCACTCAGAAGCAATATTCACTACATCATTTCCTATTCTTCACACACTGTTAAAATGTTTTTTGAGCTAGATGATAAGAATATACGTCAAAGAAAACACATAATAGGGGTGTACAAGAAATTTTTTGAGGTATAGATTAATCCACTATAAACTATAACCTTTGAATGTGCGACAATTAATCTTAATTTGAATTTAAAAATTTTGTATATATATCAAACATTTAATCATAATAATAAGTACATTAATAGTGTATATAAGATTACCTTTTTTTTCTTATTATTGTAAGACTTGATTATCAATCGTTGGTTAATTAAAACAAAATTTGGAAGATTACATGATTATTCGGGCCATTGAGGTGCCACTTGGGCCATCATGAAAGAACCAGGACTCACTGGATCGAACGACCAGGACAGGACTTGATCCAATCAATGTGGACTTAATCCTACAGATGGACCACTTGATCTGATTAACGGATTATTTTATGCTGGTGATTTCAACTGGGCCAAGCTCTTAAATTGTACAGCCCACAATTCCTAATATAATTGTTGTGGTACTAATTATTTATGGGTAAATTACTTATAATCTCCTATAATTTTATATAATGCCATGACCTCTATAAGATTTCAAAATAACCACATAATCCCCTATGATTTATTTAAAATGAAAAATAGACGGAATGTAAAATCAGTTACCTCGTTTATACCAAACACGCTCTAAAAGCATGTCTGCTAAAATCTTAAACTCTATGTAACCTCTTTATAATTTGTATAAATATTCACGTTACCCTCATGTGATTTTTGCAAAGTATAAAAAGGTAATTAAGTTGTCAATTGATTTAACATTTAAGTAAGAGCCCTATTGATATTTTAATTAATGACATTATATAGGTTATTTTTCGTCAAGTTTCGAATTTATATAAAATCACAAGGAGTGAAGTTGACATTTTGAAACTTTAGGGAGATCATGTGATAATAGACGAAACCAGGGGTTATAAATAATTCATCCTTAAAATTATCAACTGAAGCGCACGAAAAAACAGCACCAAGACGTAATAAGCTTCAACTTAGCGAATGATATTACGTAGAATCACGTGTTAAGTTCGTCACATGACTCCTCCTTCGGCAGCCATGGTCAGTATATAGACAAAGATAAAGAAAGTAACAAATTTATAACCTATGATTTCATGTAAAAGTTCTTCCATCAATAACATAATCGAATGAAAGAAGTTCTTACTTGACCCGTGGTTGGAATGCTTGGAGGCTTCCCATCTATTCCTTTTTCTCTTGCCTTGCCGTTCCCTCTGTCTCACTCTTACCTTCCCCTTCTTTTGCTAGTTAATTGTAAGAGAAATTTAAAAAAAAAAAAGTGTTGGGAAAGGGTACCAGGTGCGGATGCACAATATCAGAGTTAACTCAGGACAAATTACTCTTTTTCCAAGTACCCGTTAAAATAGAAACAAACAAAATCACTAAACAATGATGTCAATAGTAATAATAAAATGCAGAACAATAAAAGGCATAGGACACCAAGATTTTTAACGTGAAAAACCCAAATTGAAAAAAATCATAGGATCTAGTCCAGTAAAAAAAAATCTCCACTATCATAATAATGTGAATACACAAGTCTACCTGAAATATTCGAATGACAACAATATCACCAATATCAATCAAGTAAAATTGCTACAAAATCGCCCCTAAAAGCTACAACTGTCAAAGAAATAGATTTGGAAGGATATTATCAAACGAAGAGGAAATTTAAAATCTGAATCAATAGATAGGTAGAACTTGACGAGAGAATCATGTGGGTAAAATTTCGTTTCAATCGGTTTCAAATCACCATCCAATCAACACTTTGAAGCTGTGTCTCTCTCAAATTTCTCTTCCCAAATTTCTCTCTCTTCGTTGCACTCCAAAAGCATCTGGAGCATTTTTTTTCACGTTTTAAGAATGAAAACCCGCGGCCACTTGTACTAGTCAAGTTGATTAGTGTGCAACGTCATCTCAAGTCAATTTCATAAATTGACTTAGAAATCTAAAGGGCTTAAGTTGTGGTTTGGCCCACCAAATGGGCTGGATCACAAGCCTAACAAAAAGGAAGGGTTTTAGTTCTATAAGCACAAATATTTTCGATGTAATTACATATATATTATGTTTCTAAATTTGAATGCCCCGTCCCCGTGTAATATCAATAGGTTTAAATTACTCATGACCTCTATGTACTTTTGCATGATACCACATTACCCCTCTAAGGTTTTAAAATACCTACACAACCCTCCTATGGCATTAGATTTCCTAAACATATCGAATTATATCTGGTTGAAGGTAGATTAATGGTAATATTCAAAAAAAATAAACAGGACCTTAATAGAAAACTAAAAACAAATATGAAAATGTGAGACAAAACGTATATTGTTAAGAGGAAATTTGCAAGATAGAATATGGAACTTTAACATGCACTAACCTTTACTTTCATCAATTAGTCTAATATTACAATGACACGAGAAATTTAGGGGAAATTTGCCAGATGGAATGCTGAACTCTCATATTTCAAAAAACATGCGATCATTTGTTTTAGAAGGTCCAATTGCCATGTGAATCCATAACTAAATACAGTAGAGAGAGGAGGTACAATTGTTTTAGAAGCTATGCGGTTCATTAAATTATCTCCTTTGCACTGGAAGACAAGTACACTAAACCTAAAGCAAAAATCAACTAATATGTTCTAATAAAGTAGAGAGTAACAATGTCAGAAGAACATTATGGACACATGACTTGATCCTTTAGGAGACATTAACAGCTCATTTTCAAACATTGCACGTATATCACCCAGATATTTGGAATTTATTAATAACTCTTCAAGAACCGATGCACTCTGCAGCAAAAACTTCATAAATTTAATGTCAGCTGCAGCGCCCCTGTACTCTTCATACTTGACTACCTTCAGATGAGATAAACAAGTTGTGAAGGCATCATTTCAATTTCCTTGAGATCGTCACCATCACCATCCGTGGCATAAGTATACAGTCAAAGTGTCAGCCAACAAAAGAGAAGTAGCCACCAAGTAAAGGAACTTAACAACCATTGAGCTTGGCTCTTGGGCTGTGGGTGGGACTTAAAATCCCTCCTTGGGCTGTGGGTGGGAGTTCAAATCTCACCTACAGTGAAAAAAATTTAAAGGTGGTGCCAAAACATCCCCTTGATCTAGTAAAACTTGTGTATCTTCTAGTTCCCAGCACAAGCCTCTATAGGTTCCCCCTCCCTTGTAGTTTAGGATAGAATAGGTTAGGGATGGCAATTTCTGACATGACCTGAAAATATTACACGAACCTAACACAAAATTAAATGGGTTTGGATTGAAATTTCACGGGTTTGGATCAGAATTGAGTCGAACCCGCTAAGAAAATAGGTCGAATTCGGATCAACCCGTGAGTGACCCGACATGACCGGATAACCCGTTTACGAATTAAAAATAATTTAATAAACATAAAAATTATTCTATCTAACTAAACTAAGTTATTCTTTTTTCCAAAGGCATTAATCACTTAATCCTAAATGAATTTATTTAACTTGTGTGAAGTTGAAATTATTATATTTGGACAAATAATGTATTATATTATTTTTTACTTTTATACTGTTCTAATTTATTTTATATTTGGTTTGGGATAAAACAATTTTACGGTATTTTAATTTATTTTGGATTTGGTTTGGGATTATTTATTTAAATTTTTATTACTTGATTATATAATTAGTTTTGTGCGAAATTGATTTTATTAGAAATTACAGTGATAAATTAATAAATTAAAATTAAATTTTGGGCCATTTCGGGTTGATCCGCCAACCCGAAATTTTCGGGTTTGGGGTCAGGTATCCTGACCCGTTTCGGGTTGACGGGTCAAGTTCGGGTCAGCGGGTTTTCTATTAAACCCGGATCTCAACCCGATTTGAACTTGATTGCCACCCCTAGAATAGGTTATACAGTTCGAAAAAAAAAAGAGTAAAGGAACTTAACAAACAAAGCCCCTTGTATGCTGTACCAAAATATGAACTCTATTCTCAATTAGTAAATCAACAAATAACAAGAGAATAAAAGTTTAGACACCAATTCTAATTTTTGTACGTCACTATATTTCAACTGCAATGCCAAGAATATTACTATTAAAGTAGTGAACCACAACTCCTCAGTAGAGGCAACAAAGGGCAATACCTTAAACCTAGAAAAAGAAAAAGAGAAAGCTGCTTCTCTGAGATCGCTCCAATTGAATTCTCTGCTCTTTACATTAAGAGTTGAAGTAAGAATTAATTCTTACAAAAGTGGTGACTGGCGACTGAAGGAAAATATTCAAGATCCATTTACCCCTTCAGCTGCTGATTCAGCCATGGAAAAGCATGGCTGATTCAGCCAGAGATGACTGATTTACCCCTTCAGATGACTGAAAAGCATCCCACGATTTTGCAATCAAAATTTTGCTAGCATTTCAAACAATAACACTGTAGAACCAGACTTCCCAGAAACCAACCAACGGGCTAACAGATTTGGTTTAAAAAGTAATGAATAAAAGAACTTTCACAAACTAACAATATTGATTTTGCAGATGAGCATTGTGGCATGTGTAATAAACCATACACGCACAAATCCAGGGAAAGAGAGCCATGAAGAGGGGGGAAATTATAGTTACTTTGATTTTGGGAAATGGTGAATGAACATTATTACTTACACCAGTAAAAGTGAGCAATTCAAGAGCTAGTGCCCTCTTGAGCAAGTCAATTAGTGCTTCACTGAACTTGTTACCTAGTCTACCTGAATAGACTTGGAGGTCGGTTGGCTTATGAAAAATTGGAAGAGGACCCGCTCTTTCTGCATGGGTAGCCTAGGGATTAATTAAAGTTAAGCGTCATTTAAAGAGAATGATGAACAACACAATGATGTTGTCTAAAAAGAGTGTTCAGCCAAGGTAGATAATTAAGAGCAAAATCATAACCAAGTACAAAATTGGAAATGACCAAAGACAAACTTATCCAGTCTCCTCCATATATAAGTAGTACAGATCTCGTGGCACTTGTACTTGGTGGGTCAAATAACTACTTCAGAAAAGTTCTCAGAGAGCACCCAGTGGAAGGAGAAATTAACAATCTCAGGTAACAAGTATTGCCCTTGAAAATTCATCCTTTTAAGCTTCTCGATTTTTGCCTTTGTGATAGAATGACAAATGCTAAATAGCAATAGACAGCACAAGAATAAAAGAATAATTCACAGATTCTTTTCCTAAATTAAAATGTTTTATCCATTTCTTTTTTCATGTTCTCCATTAGTGATTTCTTTGATAACTTTGTCTGTTTTTTCTAAAAATAAAAGAAAAAAAAGAATTCTCTATTTTCTTGCAGACCATATTTATCGATGGCTTATTGCAAATGGATATATGCTGCTGAATCCAGGATGAGTGTTGGACAACATAATGAAACAAAAGATGATTGAAAAAGCAAGTTCAGCTAGTAATTAAAAGAAGGGTTTGCTAGAATAAAATGATGGAGCAATAATGACAGCATGCTCTGTATGAATAAAGAAACTGCAAGCATTCTCTTAGACATCATTCTTCATTATCAAGTTACTCACAGACCATGCAAACAATGTGAAAGACGCAAGCTTTGAGAAACTAGATTACAGAATCCATTTTGCCACAACTTATCTCATCAGCTCTCGATTTGATTACAAAACATAAAACTCTTCTCTAATGCTTCAGCAGAGGTTAGGCACAGTTCAAAAACCAACTCTCGACAAAAAAATGATAATGCATCCATGGCCATATGCAGTTACATGATCTATCGAAGTGATTTACAAACTTTTTTAAAGAAACAAAGATGGGGACAAAAAAAGCCCATCATAATAAGATGATGAAGGAATTAACCTCAATGATGGGGCCGGATAATTCAAGGCATCTGATGATAGGTGAGAATCCTTGCAACAGTGTGCAAGCTCGAAAGGCATTTATTGAAGAAGATCTTCAGGGATGAATAAACACAAAAGAGATGCTACAACTACTGTTGACAGACTAGACAAGACAAACTTTTCTAAACAACCCCTACCTCTACACAAGAATTTGGTAAGTTTGTCAGAACAAATCTCCACTTCAAATTCAGTTGATCCAATATCACAAACATAATCTGTAATCTCAAAGCTGGCAAGCATAGGAGCATCTAGTTTACTACTCTTCACAAAGGACTATTGACATTTCTGAAAATGAAGCTTTTCAAGGACTGGGAAGGTGAATAGATTCCTGGTGCTCTGTAAGCCAAGACTTTGAATACAAACTGAAGAAGGGGCTAAAATTTTAAGGTTTGAATGACGAGAGTTATCAGGAAGACGAACATCGCGTACTCGAAGCTTCAGCTCAATTACGGAATCACAACTAAAGAAACATTTAGGGAAATTGAGGGGCCCATCATACCGAATATCAACCTTCTTAACTGTCCACCTTAGCATGGCTGACATCCATGTTTTCACACGACGATGTTCATAGTTACAACGGCAAAAAAGCTGCAGTTCTTCAAACACCGTATTCCTACAAAGTAAAAGTACCCTCTCCACAAAGCTCATGAATCTTCCCCTTTTAGCCTTATTATTGAATGCCTCAAAATTGCATAAATTATCATCAAAGCTGATATTGTAAATGGAAGTCCATCTGTACACCCATTCTGTTGACAACACGCTAGTTCGAACAGCATCTTTTGTCGGAAGAAGGGATAGGATGTGACTCAAAATATTTTCTGGTGGATTACTGATTCTGTCTGCTTTATCCTCATCACTTGTTGCTCTATAGCAACATTTCTTACTAAGACCGCTCCTTCTATCCATTTTTTCAATGTTTCAAAATGGGTAAAAAAAAAAGAAACAAAAGAAGAAAGTAAGTGAAAAAAATGGTCCAGATCAGATGAAAACCCATCAAAGCAAATGTTGGTAACTCAATCTTCAAACTAACAATCTCCAATCTTGAATTTCCAACAAGAAAATGTTAAAAGAAGAAGAAGAAGTGTCTGTGACATCACATACTATTGTTACTGAAAATATTCCTAACAGGCATTTTCACAAACGTCTAATAGGCTCAAAAAGAAAAACCCAGTTGACTAGAAACCCCCAAGTACAATTGATTTGACAATTTCTCCTGCTTCCTTTTCTTCTCTATCCAAACAAGGAGATACAGAAACATGAAAAAGTAAACATTTTCATTTCATTAATCACTATAAAGAACTAACGAATGTGTCCTCTCCCTACTTCTTAAATCCCACCCCTCCCTGCGGGAAAAAAAAAATTCAGAAAAGCGGAAGATGTTGTGGCTCACCGAAAGAATTTGCTTTGGTGATAGCTTAAGTCCCTTTCAGCCAAAAAGGGAAGGATTCATTAGGTGTGATAGTAAGTCGTCCCGGAGGAGGGGCAGGGACGGTATACCGTCCTTGCAGTTTAACGGCTATATTTTGGCTAAAAAATGGTAAGGTCTAGATTTCAAACATATATAAGTAACACAAAATCTTGTTCTAAAATTAATTTTGTTGAAAATAAATTACATCACATGCAAATAAAAATTATGTCCTGACCAAAATAGCAGAACCTCCGGACGGCTGCTACCATTCCCGCCCCGGGTCCGTAAGTCGACCCATAGTGTCAGGAGTTGAACTCCTACGCTGGCATCTCAAATAGAAAGGATTAATTCCACTATCCACCTACTTGAAGCATAAGCCTATTCTCCATTTTGCCGGCCTCAATTCCTAATTTAGACACATTCGGAACCCAATTTTAGAATTCATTATAATCCGAAACTCAAATATCCATTTGATCAATTCTTTCAAGGGGATTCAACAGTATCTACACCTATCCCTTATTGATTGGAAACTGTGGATTTGTTAATTACACAGTTAAAGCTTTGGATTAATCTTTCCGTACACAAATCATAAGTTAAGTGTTTGGGCTTAATGTCCAAGTTCCAAACACTGATATATTCAGTGCTAGAATAAATGATAATTATGACAAAAAAAAAAAAAAAAAAAAAAAAAAAAAATAAAAAAAAAAAAAAAAAAAGAAAAAAAAATAAAGATTTGCAATTTTGGAAATTCAACTTTTGTACATATACGATGAATTTAATAATGATAGTGTACAATGTACATAAGATTTACTTTAAGTGTTTTACCACCTGAATCTAAGTGTTTTATCGGTTGAAGTGAGTTTTGAATTTGTTAACGTTAACTGTGTTAGAAATGTTGAGGGATATTTCGTGCATACAAATTGGTACCAAGTTAGTTTTACTTTGCATTCTTCACTTATTGCCTATGTGAATACCTCCATTTAACAACCCAAACATTAGTTTTTAGACGCATTAATGCTTCAAAAATAAAGTTTTTTAGACACATTAATGCTTAAAAAAAAATTTCTAGACACATTAAACCCCCTAATTTGGTTTTAATCTATTGCAATAAATTTTTGTATTGTGCAATAGGTATACAAAGATTTTTGCTTGGTAATATTACCCACCCACCTCATTGTTTTCACGCCTAGGAAAATATTTTCGAAATTTCTTATATTTTGCACATAAAGAATCAATAGTTAAACCCAAAAATAAATAGATGTCTAAATGACAAATAGGAGATGGTTTTAATCCTTATTAGACTTATCCAACCAAATTTTAAAAAAAAATGGCTTAACCAACCAATGAAGTATAACTTGGGCCTTGGGGAGTGTAAAGAAGAAACTCGATATAACTTGTAAAATTTAAAATGCCAATCATAATCTAGGCCGAATGCGATTTTCAAGAGCTGGTGCCCGCATTAGTAGAGCTTCCATCACTGGCCCAGTGCACTGTCTGTTAGTCCAATTTGAAGAGACTTTCGGCAGGGCGGCCTATCCAACATTGAACAACAAGATGGTGGTTCTACCTTGGCAAGTCCCTTTGGGAGAGAAGATCAGAGTTAAACATGAGTTAAGATTAAACAGATAATATCTAGCAGGACTCTATCGTGTTTAGATTGCAATTTTCTGAATTTTTGAAAAATATGTATTATAGCAATTTGATATATGTGAGGTAAAAAGTGATTGAAAATATGTTAACGAAAAACGTAGGGATTTTTTTGGTGGAAAATTCTTTTCCAAGACAACCTGATCAAGACCTTCAATAAGGCCTCTCACAATACTTCCTCAGAAATTGCCTACAACTCCGAAAAGCAATGTTCACCAAATCCCATCACTCCTGAAACTATATAGACAATGAAAGACTTTTCTTGTGTAATGCAATCACCAGCCCACATGGTGCATTTGTTCTTCAGAATTTCCACTTTGCTCTACTGATAAATTCAAGAACAAATAGAGAACAAAAGATCAAACGAACAGCATATCGTAATATTCATCCACACAGCCAGCACATGGGGTGAATTCAGGATTAACAGTCAAAACAGGAGCAAAACAAAATATTTCGGACAAGTTCATTTCATTTAAGTACCTACTAAGCACAATAAAACTCTCAACTCAAAATAGATGACAGAATAAAGGAAAATCCTACAAGCAGAGCGTCAAGAATGAAGATTGCCACAATTACTTCACCAATCACCACATATTTCCAGGCATTTATCAACTGTAGAAAAGTTTATCATTCAGCATGCTTGCTACAGAAGCTAGAGAGTCCTCTCATGTTTGTATAGCTAATAAGAGACACATTGACAATCTTTGATGGGCTAGATAAGAAAATCTTCATAAGAAAACAACCACGCCATTCAAAATTTGAAGTGCTTCCTCCATGAATCTCTAGTATATCTAATCCATCAGAAATGTGGTAACGCGTCATCTAGGTCTGATACTTTGGAATCAGACATAAGCTTCTTCAGTAGCATGTATATTTTATATTCATAATAAGCGACATTATATGATAGTTTTCAAACTCCTAGGTGCAAATATTTTACCGTCCTTTTTATTTTCTCTGTCTTTTTAGTGATTGTGCATAAATTCTATGTTTATATAGATAGACCATAAAGTGTTTTGTATCCGTCACGTTCTCCATTATATGCCATGTAACTAATTCTTTCTACTCTAATTGGATTCTATGTATTTCCTTTCCATTTTCTTTATACTCTATTTGCACCAGAGTTTATTGCCAAAATAACTCTCCTTCCAAATCATATACCCAAAGTAACTTAATTTTAAAATTTATTATCATTATGATATTTTTTTGTCACATAGGTTGCACAAATGCTAAGATAAAGATAAAAGCACAATCTATTTCTCTTTCCTATCTAATAGCTTCCCCGATTCTCTCTTTGAATCTTCCCGCATTTATTTATTTGATTATAATAAATGCATGACGTCACCACACTAGTCCAATGCTAGTTGTGGTCCCCTTTTTCCGATTCCACACTAGTTCAATGCTAGTTATGGCCCTCCTTTCTAATTTATCACTAGTCCAACGCTAGTGAGAACTTATAAACATGGGTTAGTCCAATATTAGACCCTTAGGGGCCCTTTACGCGCTACATCATGTTTGTGTGACGTGACAATCACTACATTTTCATACATATTTTTCTACTTTTTAGGGTTTTTACCATTTTGCATGACATTTCCCTTATATGTATATCCATTATCCCATATTTCCCCTATGTGTACATCCCTTACCCCTGTGTGTAAAAACATGACATTAAACTTGCATTTCATTTAAAAAAATTAGAACTAGATTAGATCATTTGCTTGACTAGAAAGGAGAATACCCCTCGAATATGGGATATGGACGAGTATGGCTTTCTAGCCTTAGCACACTAGTATTTCCTCTATTAAAGGGAAAATTGAAAGTCACGAGTGTTAGTTCCCCGCACCCATTATGATGCATTCCCTTAGATCATATATATTTGTATATTATAATTTTTTCCATTTTTTCAAAGTCTCATTGTTGCATATTCGTGACCTCTTCAAAGAATCACGTTTGGGCATCGTAATTAATGCGATTTGCACCAATCAAGCCTTGAAGAGACATATTAACCCTTCCGATATACATTAGGTCTAAGTTTGCATTCATATAGTGATCCAAATGTGATAAATTTTTAAAAATAGAAAATTTTTTTACTAAATCACGCAACTAGCCTTGATTAGGTTGAAAGGGTGCATTGGATTTTATCCTTGCCTTCCCTTTCTTCAACCGTGACTCCCGAGCTCTTTTCTCTTGATTTTCGTAGACTTGGAATCGTTCAAAAAGAGTTTTCTCTACTTTTTCTTTAAAAATTCATTTTAGGTGATTTGGTACACCTTAACTTAATACCAAGTGGCGACTCCTATTTTTCATTAAAAATCCTTTTTAAACTATTATTTTTGGGTCAAAATTGCCGCACTTTTTAGTCCCATTTTCTTTATTTATTTTCTAAAAATCAAAAAATTCATTTTTCAAGCAAAATTAATCAAAATTCATTTCTTTATTCATTTTCTAATTAAAAAATTCATTTTTCTCAAAATTAATCAAAAAATTCCTTTTTCTAAACTCGTAATTTTAATTTTTTATTTTAAAATGGGGCGCGACACCCATGGTTCACCAAACTTCTCGACCAAACTTATGTCGGCTCAAGTTACAAGGTTAGCCAATGGAATTTGGGCGTCCCCACAAGTACAAGTATAAGTCGATAAGATTTCTCTCAAATCGACACCAAGTCACACACAGGCACGAATATGATTATAGAGTACAAGCAAGTCAATTATCAAGTCAAGCAAGAGAGAACGAATGCGATAAATTACACACTTGTCTCGACAAGTCCAATTCACATATTCAACAAGAAATAGTTCAAGTATTATGCAACACGTCATGCACTTGACACTCACCAATTTCAAAAGCAAGTGAGCAACAAATTCCTTTAAAGTTTCTCGTCGGAATTCCTTTCGAATCCCTCTTGAGCACCTGAAGAAATATTAACCAACCATCACTCACGGATACCCTAGGTCATTGAGCATACAAAGAAGAAAGTTCGTTTGCCTAGAATTAGGACAATGCATCAAAAAGGTTTATTTCATTGAAAATCGAGATTCACAAATGAAGGTTTAAGATCACAAGTTCGAGTCAAGTTAAAGGAGTTTTTCTCGCTAAATCATTGAAATAATGCTCAAAGAGAACTCAAATGTTGTTTTTGATTCATGCCGAGGTAAGTAAATCTCAATTCCAAAAGAAAGTACCATTTTTACTTTCGACACGACAATCGAGAAAAAGTGTAGATGATTTTCATCTCTCAAAACTTCTAATCTTATGTCCAAACTTTAGAATATAAAGAACGTTCACATTTTCCAAACTAATGGAATCAAAACTCATCCAAAACTTCACTCATTTTCATAATAAATGTCAAAGCTAAAGATTCCAAGTTTCGAGTATAAAACTAGTGAAATTTTTCAAGAATTACTCTAGTTAAAACGCTCCCTTTTTAAAGTTCAAACTCATGAAAATCGAGGGCATAAGACTAGGGATTGAAGTCCATTTCTCAAGTATGAAAAGAGGTGTCATTAACCAAGAAAGTTAAACAACCAAGAAAACGCATCAAGAGATGTTTAATCCTTTGGAAACCAAGATTCAAAATGAAGGTTTAAAGTTCAAAGAGACCTTGTATCCAACCATGAAATTAAACTTAAAACGGACTAACAATCTCAAAGGAAGGTTGAAAGTGCTTAAAAGAGTCCTCTGTTTGAAACCAGAAAATTTCCAGCTTGGTGCGACACTACTTGAAAAAATCATAGCTCGAGTTCCGTAAATCCAAAAATTGAAAACTTTATAGAAACTAGATTCAATGCACTAAAACTCTTTAGAAGACACTTTTCTCAGACTGCAATTCGAAATCATTCAAATTTTAGATCAAAGTCACTATTCCAGACAGGACAGAGCAAAACAAGCTTGTAATTTCAACAAAGTTTGGAAATTGGACAAAATTTGTAGGAATGGAATCAGCCCTTGAAATTTATACCACAAATAGAAATCCAATTCTAGTTTCAAATGTAACAAATGGAACTCAATTCGGACCTTTCTATACCAAGATACAACAGTTTTAAGAAAGCTGAGTTTTGGAACCTGTTCTATGAAATTTTCAGTTTTGAAGGCTTGACAGCGTTTCAAAGTCTGATCATAACTAAAGCTACACAACTCAAAATTTAGCGTGGTCTGTGGCGTTGAAAACGAGGTTCAAAATGCTAAAAATCATTAGAAGGAACTGTCTTAAAATTCGTTTTATAAGATAGGTGAAATTGAGCTACAAACTGCAGCTATGCTTGTTTCTCGGATGAAAGCAGTGAGCAAATTCAGTTATCTTTGCCGGTTCACTATGGCTCATAGGAAACGAATTAGGAGGTGCATTTTATACCGTTGGAAAGCTCTCAAAATCTAGTTTCAAGTGCCACAAACAGCACTTGATTTCAACTCCCAGACAAAAAGTTATAGGCCAAAACGTGAACACTGGTCGGGTCTCCTGATCAGAAAATTTTTCAAGTTTCTTCCTCACTGAAACCCTACTTTAACTCAACCAATTGTAAAGCTTTTTGGGAGATATTTAACACATATAAACGCCAACGTATATCAAGCATTATAGCACTAAAATAACATCAAAATTTGAAATTAACATGAGAGATTCATCCAACCAAAATTCGGACAGCAAGCATCCTCCATTTTTTAAGTTTTTTTTTTCAACTTCCCAACCAAAACTAAGCCATATCTTCTCAAAATAAGCATCAAACAAGCAAGTAAACACACAATAATCCTCAAGACCTCTACCTATAAACCCACCTCAAGTCCTCTACTTAGTGTCAAGGTTCTTGTAAACCCATCAACAACCCAAAGACTAACTAGATTAACTAACTAATCTAACCATAAGTTGAAGGAAAAGATAAGAGCTTTAGGAGTTTTACCTTTCTTCCAAGTATAGGGTGCAAGACTACAAGGAAACCAAACTCTAAGACTCCAAGTACCTTCCTCCTCCAAGTTCCCTTTCAACCTTGTGTGATGAACCAAGAAATGAAGCAAGTTTAGAGAGTATTTTTGGAGCAAAATGGAAGACAAGGGAGCTGAAATTTTGGTGAGGAAATTGGGAAAGGAGAGCCGGCCAAAGGAGAAGAGGAAGAAAGGGTTTTAGGTGGTAGGTGGTGAAGTGATTGAGTGAAGAAAAGAAATGACATAAAGGTGACTTGATATTCCAAAAGTCAACGAATGAATAGGAGGCCATTAGTGCTCCTAATTGAGTTTAATTTAACTCACTCACCTCTCAATTAACTTTTCTTAGTCTACTATCGATCATACTTAATTTTTCAAGATTATTGCACTCTCGGATCAAATTTTACCTCAAAAAATGTGTAATCGCTATTTCTCACTAAACGAGACGTAGAAAAATTAAATTCGCTAACGAAACGTTTTAAAATATAAAATGAGACATTGTTCCAAGTTAATGAATTTAAAATGAATGAAATAAATTAATCGGAGTAAACGAATAAATAAATGATTAAATAAACCAGTAAAATAAAATAAAAAAATTTTGGGTCCTCACAATAAATATATTTATATATTTTTATACATATATATTTATTTATATATTTATATAAATATATAAATATATATTTCAATTTTGTTTTATAATATGTATATAAATATATATATTAATATATATAATATAAATGCATATTAATATACATATTATAAAAAAAATTGAAATAAAAAATATTATATATATAAATAAATAAATATTAATATATAGAAACAAAGCCAGTATATATTTAAAAAAAAATTCCAAGAAAATTGTTTATTATAAAAATACTCAAAAATATATTTTAAAAATACCTTTAAAAATAATTCAAAAAACATCTACAGTAAAAGATTTTCATATACGCAGTTATAGTAAAATTTTTAAAAAAACCTCCAAAAATAATTAATTCAAATGGAGCCCTTGTTTTTTCCAACATTGTCCGGTTTTTTTTTTTTTTTTTTTATAAAGCACGAGATGTAAGCGTGGAAAGGAAAAAGACAAAACGGAAACAGCAGTGTTAACTGCTTCTCCTCAAGAGTACTTGCAGATCCAGGCTAGATCCGTATGGTAAAGCTTTAGAGTTAGCTGCTAAGAGTTTCGGACACAGAAGTTAGTGGCCTTCCTTCCGAAGTCCTTTGTTTTTTGGATCCACCAATCCGGACTGAAGGTGGGATCTTGTCTGTTGTCTTTAATGCTGCCGCTTAATGCTGTCTGAAGGCTTTAATATTGTTGTAGTGGATTTTGTTCTCTACCAGTTGATTGTTTGAGTTTGGTGGTCTCTCAGGTTTCCGACAAAGATGTTCGAAAGCTCCCAAAGGAGGGAGATGCACACTTCCCCTTTTTTTTTTTTTTTTTTTTTTTTACGAAAGTTAGAATTATAAACCTAATCCCAAAAGAAACCTCAAAAGCCGGCAACTTTTGAGGTCCTCCTGTTATAAACCTAATCCCAGAAGAAACCTCAAAAGCCGACAACTTTTGAGGTCCTCCTAGGGAGATGCACACTTCCCAATAGAGAGAAAATTTTGAACTCTCACGCGGGAGAGATAGGATAAGGTATGATACTATGTGTTTATTAGTTTTCCTAGTATAAGGCAACTATACGTTGAATAATACACTTGCTTAAATGACAAAACAGGGAATTTGGTGGGGTGCTATAGCTAAACTCTTTGCCATTGTTTTGTTGCACAAAGAATCAACAAGTTGGTCTGGTGTGAAGTACAAAGCCGATGAGGAGAACGATTTATGGTGGTCCCCCTTCTGAAACTTTCGTCGGCGACAAAAATTTTAATCATCAAATGATCTAAAGTTTCTGACAATTTCACTAACTTCCCCTGAAGTTTGCAAAATTGCATTGCACAAACCTCTCTAAGATTAAGATTTAATAGCAAAATTAGTCTAATTAAAAAAATTAACATTAAAATTTTAATTCTTTGCAATTATTTAACAACCACCCACGTTCAATAATTTTAAGTTTGACTAAGACCAGTCATCCATCTTTATTTAATTAATTATGTTCGAAAATTTTAAGGGTAAAGTACATAAAACCCCCCTGTGGTTAAGGAAATTGACACGAAACCTCCTCATTGTTTAGAAACTCCCACTTAACCCCCCTGTGCTTTGGACTTGTTTGGATTTTACCTGCTAACCGGCTGGGGAGCTGGTAATAATATGAAATACCAAAAATACCCTCATATATAATATGTGAAAAGTTACAGATGCAATGAGTCAATCTGGAGCAGATGAAAGAAATTGAGAGAGAAACCCTAAACCTATAACGAAGAAGAAGGTAACTGTATTGCTGAGCGGTGCGAGTTATGGTGAAGATCTGTCGGGCTTGAGATACATTTCATGTTTAGAGAGAGAAACCCTAAACCTAATTCCAAAAAGAAGGTGTTTGTGTGCTGCGGATCGGGAAACCTACAGCCAAGAACATCGGTCGAGAGTCGCAACGCATTGAGCATATCTGAACCAGGTAAAATACATATATGAACCTTATGCATTAGACGAGTTGATTTGTTTGATGGCAGGTGTTTTGGTACTAAATTGTTAGGGATATTTTGAAACTTGGTAAAGGAACCACCATGTTTGGCTTAGTTAGAAGTGTCTCCGACAATGTTTGTGGGAATTTGTTTTTAAAATTTGGTAAATATTGCAAAATGTCAGTTTCGGCTTGGTCAGAAGCTTTTCCGACAGTCTTCCGACAATGTTTGTGGGAATTTTTTTTGCTTTTTTATAACAATACGCAAAATGTCAAGATTTGGCTTAGTCAGAAGCTTTTCTGACAATGTTTGGGTGCAATTATTTAAAAAATTGCAGTATACTGCAAAAAAATATGAGTTTTTGTGGAGTAATCGAATTTTCATTGGTCCATACTGGTCTTGATTATGGTCTTGATTATGTTTTTCATCCTTCTAGATAAGTGTGTTGTTGTTCATTTTTTATGTTTTTGAAACTGAGTGTATGAAATATTGCATGTTCTTTTTGATACATCTGAAAAGCAAATGAGTAAATGAATCTCTGTTTTTTGATACACTTGAAAACGAAATTAGTAAAATAATCTCGATTACTTTGGGTTAGGTGCATAAAAATGGGAGATAATTCGTGGCAGACCGTAGACATACACTTGCATTATGGTGGATATTTCAAATGGGAGCCGAGAATTAGATACACTGGCGAACATGTGAGGGTATTTTGTGATTTCGACCCTGATGAATTATCCGTATTTGAGTTTCAAAAAATGTACCAAACAATTGAGCACGGCGTTACAAATATGAATTTCTGGTACTCTATTCCCTTTCATGACCTTGATTTTGGTGTGGTTAGCATCAATGATGATGTGGACATCGAATTATTGACAACATGTTATGAGGGGCTTAAAGAAATGCACATATATGCTGAGAGGGGGTCTGATCCCATTGAAGTTGTGTCCCCGGAAGGAAAATTACTGTACCAGAGAGTGACTGGTGATGGCATACTTACACTTTCATATCATGATGCCTGGCAGGCTGAGATTAGTTCGTCCTCAACTGTTAAAGGCAAGGATGACATGGTCAAGGAAGTAATTGGGAGTGAGGACAATAATGACATTCCAGACATTAACAACAAAGCAAAGGACGTCTGCGAAGAAAAGTCATCACAAATGGAGTCAGATCCAGCTGTTATGGGACCACATAAAGAGAAGATACATGATGCTGGTGACAAGTCCAAGAGAAAGAAGGTAAGAAATGATAAAAAAGTCAAGTCACAAAGAGTAAAGTTAAGCGCAAGGAAATCAGTCAGGCGGTTATTTAAAGACAAAGAAGAAGGTGATACATCCTCAGAGTTTCGGCAGTGTCATACAAGGAAATCAGCAGAAGAAACAACACAGACAGAGAGAGATCCAACATCAGAGCAGACTGATTGTTATGGAGAAAGACCAATTCATGAAGACGGAGAAGAAGATGAAATCATACTGGATTACTCAGATTTTCCTGACTGGCTAAGAGAAGCAGTAGAACTGCCTGAAGATGATGATATATTTGCAGGTTTACATGGTCAAGGATCAACACAGGCGTCTATAAATATTGGATCTGCAAATTCGGTTGGTATTCCTTCTGAGCAGCAACAAGAAAATCA
Organism: Coffea eugenioides; assembly: GCF_003713205.1. Classification (NCBI taxonomy): domain Eukaryota; kingdom Viridiplantae; phylum Streptophyta; class Magnoliopsida; order Gentianales; family Rubiaceae; genus Coffea; species Coffea eugenioides. Next base: position 37,687,544 of record NC_040039.1, read on the forward strand.
GCAAGCAAAAACATCAAACAAAGCTGATTTAGATGAACAGCACCAAAAACAACATGAAAATCAGCAACCAACCGAAAACCCAGAAGCTGATTTAGATGAACATCAACAACAGCAACAAAATCAGCAGGAACAGGATTGGAATGAGGCAGTAGATGATGATGAAAACCTATTTGACAGAGGAATAGGTTCTGATGATGAAAGCACCCCTGTCTACAGCTACTTCAATGCAGATGAAGAGTTTAGAAAAGAGCACTTTGAACTAAAGGTTGGCCAGAAATTTAGCAGCTTTCATAAGTTTAGAGAGGTTTTAGTGGAATGGGGTATTAGGGAGGGATATGAGCACAAGTACATCAAAAATGAGGGGTCTTGAATCACAGCTAAATGTGCAAGGGGGCGTAGTTGGAGGATTCATGCAAGCAGAATCCAGAGATCAAAGATATTTATGATCAAGACTCTTAAGGGAGATCACCATTGTGGCAGGAATTACAGCAATCGACATGCCACCTTAACATATCTGAGTCATAAATTTCAAGCCAAAGTGAGAGATGATCCTCGGTGTAGTATTCCTGGCATGGTGAATGAGACAAGAAGATTGTTCATGCTAGACATTAGTAAAAAAAAAAGCTGTCAGGACAAAGCAAAAAGCATTAGAGGCACTCAGAGGCAATGACATGGAGCAATACCACAGACTTTGGGATTATGTAGCTACTGTAAAAAATTCCAATCCTGATAGTCATATTTCATTGCAAATTGATAGGCGAAATATTGAGGAAAGGGCTACATTTCAGAGGATATATTATGGTTTAGGTGCGTTGAAAAATGGTTTCCTACAAGGATGTAGACCTATCATAGGTCTAGATGGCTGCTTCCTCAAGAGTCCCTTTGGAGGTCAGCTGCTTACAGCCTTGGGTAGGGATGCCAATGAAAATATGTTCCCTATTTCCTTTGCTGTTGTTGAGGTTGAGAATTACGACAGTTAGAGTTGGTTTTTGCGGGAATTAATCAGCCAAATTGGAAGAGGAAACAAAGGAGTGGCTTACACTTTCATCTCAGATAGGCAAAAGGGTCTTGTCCATGCAATTGAAGAATTATTTCCTGAATCAGAGCACAGATTCTGTTTGAAACATATGTTCGAGAACTTCAAACAAAGATTCAAGGATCAAGACCTTAGAGATCTGTTTTGGGAAGTAGCTGCAGCAGCAAGCATGCCGGAGCATGAAATTGCCCTTCAAATCTTGAGAGGGCTGACCCACAGGAAGGTGACAAGCTAACAGCTGCAGGATGGTTCAAACGGTTGCCTCCAAAATTATGGTCTAGAGCTCATTTTAGTACAGCTTGTAGGAGTGACACTTGCGTTAACAACATGAGTGAGTCATGGAATAATTACATTCTAAAAGCTAGAGGGGAGCCAATAATAACAATGCTGGAGTGGATTCGGAGGAGATTAATGCAAAGATTGGTAACCAAACGAGAGGGCATGCTGAAACATGGTGAAACTTTATGTCCAAACATTTATGAGAAGTTGGAGAAACTTAAGATAAAGGCAAGAAATTGTGTTGCGGTTTATGGAGGAAATGGAAATTTGGAAGTTGATGGCTACGGAAGGACAAATGTTGTCAATTTGGAGTTGAAAACTTGTACCTGTGGTCATTTTCAGCTTAGTGGCATTCTTTGCGTGCATGCGGTTGCCTGCATTCAGAGCAGAAAGCTGAAATTCGAGGAATATGTTGATGCTTGTTACCATAGGGAAGCATATTTAAGGGCCTCCAACTTCACAATTGGTCCCGTTCCTTCGAAGCAGTTATGGGTAGATAGCAAGATGCAATATCTGAACCCACCATTGGTGAAAAAACAGCCTGGTAGGCCAAAAAAACAGAGAAAAAAGGGTCCAGAAGAGCCTACAAATCAGCAGAAAGCAAGTAGGAAAGGACTTGCAGTTTACTGTCGGAGATGTTTGAAAACTGGACATAACATACGTACTTGTAAATCAGCGATTGACCCTAAGTCTAAACTTTACAAAGTAATGTAACATTTTACACTCTACTGTAATATGGTTTAGTGTGTTTTGTTGCTACTTATATACTAATTCATTTTGATTTGGACTGTAGGCACCTAAAGTTGGTCAAACAGCTTCAAAGGCAACATCCGTAGCTTCTGCTGCTCAGGCAAGCGTCTCAAGTACTGCTACTACAGTTTCACTGGTACTAGAGAGTACTGGCCAAACATTTTTGGATGCTGGAATATACTTACATATATACTAACCATGACGAGGTACGTGTAGGAGCCAAATCAGCCTATAGGTGGTACCAACCAAGAAAGCCAGCAAAGCAGATTCTCAAAGAGAAAGCAACCTGCTGCAACTTCAAGGATGTCAAGGTTGCGACATTGTGGCTCCAAGAGACCAAGAAAATGAAAAGCTGTTTTCCTGATTTTGTTGATTAACAATACTGCTTATGCCAAGTAGAATATGTCATTTTATTGGTTGAATGTACTGATGCCATTATGGTATGGATGGATGTTGCAGTATTTTTCATTGTACTCAGATTTTTGGTTATTTTTTGGTTGACTGTTGCTCTCGTGGATATTGTATTATGGTTTTTGTGTGAATGATTTCGTTGACTGTGGCTATCGTTTGGTTGACTGATGCCATTGTGGTATTGTACTCAGATAAATTGGCTATGTTTTGATCGACTGTTGCATTTGTGACTAGATAGCTATGCTGGTGAACCTTTTGACCATGTTATGGTAGGATACCATTGTGGTATGGTTGTAGTAATGAGTTGATTTTTGTGTTTATGGATGGCACGTCTTCGCTTATTTATCACAGGTTTTTCTGTATATGTCCCACACCAGAAGCAGGTTTTTTCAATGTCTTGAACAAAAGCAGCTTCAGTTGCTCATTTATAATTCAAACATGAAAATCAACTCCAAATTGAAACAACTTCACTACAATTTCCCAACTCTAGATTCTATTACACGGCCAAACAGCCAAACATTACACTTTTTGCCCAAAATTCATCTCATACATATAACGACCAGTGACAAAAGAGACACAAGTACAGTCAGCATCATCATCATCTTCATTAGCCCCATCGTTGCTTCGACATTGTGAATCTTCGATTGTAATCCTATAATAATGTTATAGTTATTACTTTCTATTCCTTGCCCAGAGATGATAAATCTTTCCGCGGTTGCAGGTCGAATTGATGAAACCCCTTCCACGTATGGACTTTGGCAGGATGATTCATTAGTGCCTCCCTCTCTACTAATTGGGTTGCACCATGCCCAAAATGAACAAGCACCAGTTTCACATACATAATACAACATACCTTTTGATGGTTTTTCAGATTCTACTACCTTAATCTTTGCTTTATTGTTGCAGAAACAACGCCGATTTTGGTACCTTAGGTCTCTCGATCCACCGCCAAAATTTTGGGAGTTTGACATTTTTGGGTTCTTCCTTGAAATGATAGCTGATTTTGCCCCTCCAAAGCTTTTCTTGATCCATCCAAAGTTGCGCTGAGCTCTTTACGTTTTTGGGTCTTCGTTTTGCATCTCTGTCGAAATTTTTCATTTGCAGATCTACAACTATGGTGGGTGCAAGCTTGGAAGAGACATGGAGGACAAAATTGGAATGAAATGAGTTTCTGCTAGACACAAGTTACCATTAAGTCTCGTAAATATCACTCGCTAGCTCCCCAGCCGGTTAGCAGGTAAAATCCAAACAAGTCCAAAGCACAGGGGAGTTAAGTGGGAGTTTCTAAACAATGAGGAAGTTTCGTGTCAATTTTCTTAACCACAGGGGGGTTTTATGTACTTTACCCAAATTTTAATCATCAAATGATCTAAAGTTTCTGACAATTTCACTAGCGTCCCCTGAAGTTTGCAAAATTGCATTACACAAACCTCCCTAAGATTAAGATTTAATAGCAAAATTAGTCTAATTAAAAAAATTAACATTAAAAAAGTACTTTAAGGAAGAGATGAAACTTTTATTTCAAAAATGGATTAATCTTTTCTATATTAACTGTGTATACTCTGTCAGCGTTGGATGAATGGCAACTATGTAAAATTTGAATTTGAAATTCAACTTTTGTATATATGTCATGAATCTAACAGTAATAGTGTATACACTTTCAGTGTCTATAAGATTTATTCTTCAAAAATACCCCTTTTAAAAACTATACTAATAAATTAGACAACACAAATAAGTAACAAAATTATACTAATAATACAAAATTCAATAAAACAGATAGTCATATTTTTTGACATGATTTTTGTTATGATTCTTGTGATTTTAAATAGAATTTTTTTTTAAATTTTACCCTTCTTTTCCATCCAATCTCCTTTACTAATATCAAGCAATTAAGTAATTAGAGCACTAATTATTAACTAATTAATGAAAATAACCGTTAGTTCTATCAATTTATCAATCTATGAATTAATGAAAAAAGAAATAATGAAAGAGTAAATTTATCAATTTATTAATTTGATTTTGACTTTTATTAGTAACCACTAGTTTTAAAAAATAAAAAAAATAACGGTGACACATTAGCCTAAACCATAGCTCAAAAATGTGATTATAATCATAATTAAATCCTTTTACTGTGTGTTTATAGATCAAATATAAATTTCAATTAATCACTTTTTAAAAGTACTTCTATCAGCTTAACAAAAGCATCGTGATTCCAAACAGGCTCTAAATCTATTTTACACTTGTAACTTTTGGAGGTTAAACAACTCACACCGAACACTTGCTAATTTTCTAAAGGTATCTATGACTAGGTTGCTGCCTTAGATTACCGTGCGAGAAACAGAAGAAAAAGACAACGACCTAAGAATCAATTCCTGTCTAGAAAAGCATCTCTACCTGACAGAAAGTCTATAGATTAAGAAGTAAACACAAAATTGATAACAAGCCTGCAAGCAATTATAAACTTTGGAACAGGTGAGGAAGTAACTCTACCTCTCCTCTGTCCTCTCTTTTAGAAATGGAGATTACTTATCCTGCTTTTCTTGTAAGCATCCTCTTCTTTTTTCTTCTATGGAAGTTTAATAGGCTATTCATCAAAAGTTCCAAGAGAACTGATAATCCCAGAAAACCCCCAGGGCCATGGAAGATTCCTCTGGTTGGAAGTATGCACCATCTAGCTGGTTCTTTGCCACACCTTGCTCTAAGAGACATGGCTAAAAAATTTGGACCCATCATGCATCTGCAGATGGGAGAAATATCTACAGTGATTATATCAGCAGCACAGGAAGCAAAAGAAGTGCTGAAAGTTCATGACATTGCCTTTGCAGACCGACCAGAACTTCTAGCTTCTAAGATACTTGGTTACGACAACTTGGATATCGCCTTTTCACCTTACGGTGATCACTGGAAACAGATGCGAAAAATCTGTCTTGTAGAACTCCTCAGTCCCAAGAGCGTACGGTCTTTTGGCAGTCTCCGGGAGGACGAGGCCTCGAAGGTGATTAGATCCATCAAGTCATCGTCAAACTCGCCAGTCAATGTTACTGAAAAAGTCTTCTCTTTTACGAATGGCGTAGTCTGCAGAGCAGCTTTCGGAAAGAGCTTCGCGCACCAAGATGTTCTGATACCGCTGATAAATGAGGCAATTTTATCAGGCGGAGGTTTCGATATAGCTGATTTGTTTCCTTCGCTAAAATTCCTTCATTCTTTGAGTGGTTTGAAGCCAAAACTGCTAAAGCTGCATCACGAGATTGACCAGCTGCTTGAAAACATAATCAATGAGCACAAAGAGAAGCAAACAAGTGATTTAATTGATTCCCAATCAGCAGAGGAAGATTTAGTTGATGTCCTATTAAGACTTAAGGAAAGAGGTGACTTCAATATTTCAACAGACAGCATCAAGGCTGTTATTTGGGTAAGTATATAGTAACATATCACAGACACCTCAAGCAAGTTTCCCATTTCATCATATTTTAAGTAACCATTCTCTCTTGAACTGCAATACAGGACGTTTTTGCAGCTGGGACCGAAACTTCTGCAGCCACATTAGACTACGCAATGGCAGAGCTGATTAGAAACCCAAGTGTCATGGAAAAGGCCCAAGCTGAGCTGAGACAGGTCCTCGAGGGGAAGGAAACAGTACAAGAGACAGACTTGAAGGAATTGAATTACCTAAAAGCAGTGATCAAAGAGACTCTGAGGCTGCACCCTCCTCTTCCACTGATACTTCCAAGAGAATGCAGGGAGCCATGTAAGATTGCTGGTTACGATATTCCCATCAAAACTAAAGTCATGATAAATGCCTGGGCAATTCATCGTGATCCTGAAGTTTGGCCGAACCACGAAAAGTTTAAACCGGAGAGATTTCTTGACAGTGGCATTGACTCAATAGGGACGAATTTCGAGTATATCCCATTTGGTGGAGGAAGAAGGATTTGCCCAGGAATATCATTTGGTTCGGCAGGTGTTGAGCTTCTTCTTGCTAAGCTGCTGTACCATTTTGACTGGTCACTTCCCAATGGAACTGCAGGTCCTCAAATGCCAGACATGACCGAAATCTTAGGTGCAACTGCAAGAAGAAAAAACAGCTTGACTTTAGTTGCAACTATTCATGATCCATCTGCATAGTTCAAATACTGGTCTGCACTATTGGACACCAAAGATTGTGACACTGTTTTGCTGGCCGGTTGGATTCTTCATTAGCAAAGCAAACACAACATGGAATCCTATCACCACAGAATATTTCATGGAAGTTGCTCCTTATTTTATTGCTATAATAAACGTTTAACGTTTTTGAATCATATTGAGTTCTTTAGAGTTCAAACTTGTTTATTTCAACATGTTTTTAATCTTGAGAAAGTTTGGCTTGGATTTATCAAGCCGAAACTAAACGATCTTTAATCGAGCTGAAATGGAATTGAGTTCAACTAGCTTAAATCGAAACCAATTTACATTATATCGACTCCCAGTTAGCCATTCTTTCAAGAGGAAGTGTGTAGATCAAAAACCTTAGTCCTTTAGGAAACATCAGCGTTTGATTTTTAAGTTCAACCTTCTTATAGCCAAACTTCTTTGAATCAATCAGCAAATCTTGAAGCATCAATGGCATGTTGCAGCAACAAGTTCAGCAATTCAGTCTCGTCTGGAAAAAATGGAAATTTGCCCAAGTGAAGGTGAGATAAGAAGTTTGCAGGCAATGTCTCAATTTCCTTGTAGTAATTGTTATGGCTCATTAACGTGGCTTAAGGCTTGAACTCCACTGAAAAACAAGAAAAAAGGCTGGTCAAGGTACCTTTGATGCGGTAGTGGAAGTGTGAAAAGTGGATTTGCTTTATGAATGAAATCCATAAAAAGAACAAGGGCTGGTTCATGATCAAACCCCCAAAATAAACAAGATTCAAACAAAAATCTAAATCTTAGGGCACACTCAAAAGAACATGGCAAAGCCAACAAACATACAATTGTGTTAAAAAATTAATAAAATTATCAAAGTCTGAATAATATAGGCTAGTAGTCTAAACTAAAAAAGAAATGAAATATAATTAAAATAGGGAAACGATGCAAACTTCTTATAGTCAATCGACAAGGATACATGGACAGATCCATGCCAAACTGCCGCAGATCTAGAAATGGACCAATCATTAAGCAAAATCTCAAACATATAATCATATGAATCCATAGACTAGTTTTATAATTCACATTTGGTTTTCATTTTCTGTTTTTCTTTTTTCTTTCTTTTTTTTTAAAATTCTCCCACACTTAAACTTTTTCACATTTCCAAATGAAGGAATTCAATTACTTAGTTTTGACCATTTAAAAATAACATGCTAATAGCTATCGTCATTGTTTGATGCAACAGTTGATATTTGGTCAATAAAAACCCCTGGTAACTAAGGAATAACAGCCAGCGGAGTATAGTTCAAGTTAATAAAATAAACTTATAAGAACAACTATAAACAAAAAGCCTGCTTCATTTTCTAATAATATGGAGACATAAGATTAATAATTAGGCCAAATCACAATAGATGACCAAACAACTATTTACAAAACCCAGAAAAATTAGCCAAAAATAAAAAGAGTCACAAAATATCAAATATTCACTAAAGAAGTACTCTAAATCAACACCATTTAATACCTAACACATCCATACATATTAACCTTTAACAATACTAAAACTTGAAATACAAGCCATTGTATATAAGGAAAAAGAAACAAGAACAAAAGTATGAAAATTTGAAAAATTTTAACTAAAATTTCAATTCATTTCACCCATAGACCATTCCCCACAATTAAGACAACATTATCCCTAGTGTTGGCGAGGGATTAAACCAAGCTATTTTAGTATTTAGTTTCCTAGTTCTTTTTGGTATCTTATTTGTTTAATTTCCATATTAGATTAGGAAATCTCAAGTCAGTTTTCAAATAAGCTTTGGTTTACAACTATATTTGTTTTAGGAAATTTTAGAGTTTATAAATACTACCAGTCTAGTGGGTTATTAATTGAAGAGAAGAGTTCAGTCTTGAGAGAAAACCTCATAGTTGAGATTTGTGAGTTGTTGTGAGTGAAATGACTTGATATTTGTTATTGTTGAGTTTTGAGTTAAATAAATTATTGAGTATTTGTTCTCCTCCTCTTCCCACATATTTTTATATGTGTCAAAATTGTTTCCGCAGTACGCACATAATTTTTCGTGCTAACAAGTGGTATTAGAGCTCTAGACTTTGATCCTAGGGCTTGTTCGTGAAATTAAAGTATGAATCTGCATTATTTACAACATTGTCCTGCTTTTATCTTTGATGGTAAAAATAATTTTGAAACTTGGAGGTCGATGATGAAGAATTTTTTCAAAAATATTAGAGTTTGGAATATTATCCAAAAGGGGTTCACGGAACCTATAGCAGGCGCAGAATTATCAAGGGATGCAGTTAAACAATTAGAGAAGAATAGACAGTTGAATTGTAAGGCATTCTACTATCTCCATACCCAAGTCCAGTTACATGTAATGAAAAAATTCATACATGTAAAGACAGCAAAGGAGGCTTGGAAATTTTTAATAAATTCCTATGGTCATGGTGGAGAAGAAATTTGTGACGAGGAAGAAGAAAAAGAAGTTTCTGATGAGGCAAAGAAAGAAGAAATTGTAGCAATTGTCGATACATCTAAAGATGAAGAAATTGTGATTGAAGAAGAAATTTCACAAGTGATTGAGAAAGAAAGTGAAATCATTGATCAAATTAAAGATGTGGTTGAAGATCATGATGATAGAGAAATTGTTGACTTTATCGAGGTTGATGAATTTTTTGAAGAGAAAAATGAAGTAATGAGATTGGTTGAAATCAATTGTGGAGTGGACAAATTAGTTGAAAATCGTAACACCGTTAAGATTGATGCATTTGTTAATGTGAATCAATCAACACAAAAATATGGTGATGTTAAAAATATTGGTAGTGGTAACTATGATATTGTGATTTTGGGAGATTTTATTAGTGATATGGATGAACTGAATGATGGAGTATCTAATGGAATATGGGTGAATATGTTTGAATTTTTTGACAAGAGTGATCAAGCTAAGAAGTTGTTTGAGAAGTATAAGTTTCGTCCACTACTACACGCGAAGATGAAATTGAAGGTCAATTGCAAGTTAGAACTCCATGTCATTTATACTGTGACTGAATTTTTCATGGAGATTCAAACTCATGATGGCATTGGAGATAACAACATCAAGAGCCTGGTTTAAGAGAGGCAATGAAGGAAATTAAACCAAGCTATTTTAGTATTTAGTTTCGTAGTTCTTTTTGGTATCTTATTTGTTTAGTTTCCATATTAGATTAGGAAATCTCAAGTTAGTTTCCAAATAAGTTTTGGTTTAAAACTATATTTGTTTTAAGAAATTTTAGAGTCTATAAGGGGCCGCTTGGTTAAAGGGTTTGGGAATCACAGAATGAAATAAACTTCTTATTTGTTGCTTGGGTTAAACCTATTGGAATGCAGTTTTTGGAATCATTTCTAAAAAATCGGACTTCTCATTCCAGAATAAATTGGGAGGTTTGGACAAAACCCTCAACTTATTCCCTCACAACATTTATGACAGACCTACCCATCATATACAAAAGTTCTCAACCTTCTCTTTCTCTCTATCACACACCGCTCCCTCTGTTTTTCTTTTTCATCAATTTTCCTATCTCTTCTTCTTCGTCGTATAGTCTTCATCTTTTATCCAAAATCTCTTAAAAAAAAGATTTAAAGTAGATCTAAATGGGTTAATAGTGGGCAAATATCTTCAATAGGCAAATTGTTCAACAAGATCTCTATGAGAAAGATCTCCAAGAAAAATTGAAGAAAACCCTCAACCCAAATCCAAGGGTTCTAAGGTATGTATTCTCTCAAATTTCTCCTATAATTAATACTAATAATAATAATATATAAGTTTTCACTAATTTCTTCAGTAATATATAAGTTTTCACTAATAATAATGTCCTTTGAGGGGACAAAAAATGATATATACAGGATTTTCATCTGTACCGGTTCCTTTTTTTTTTCTATAGACTTATTGGAATGCTTCCTTCTTCGATTTTTTAGGCCTCTTACTCTATGAGTTGCTCAAACTTTTCTGCTTCATGGTTTTCCTCTTGTTTCTGGCAATTTTAATGTCCAATTCTCTTAATTAAGATTGCTTTGTTGACTTTCTGCTTTTTAAGAAGACCTCAAAATCAAATGCGTATGTTGTCTGGTTCTTGAACCTTAAATGCTTATGTTGTCTCTGTAGACTATTTGATCATTGTCATTTATTTTTGAAGCCACCGCCTTTTGAATCAAAAGAATGCTTGCACATACTATGGAAAATGGTTGTGGTGGTTCTTGAACCTTAAATGCTTATGCTGTCTATGTAGAGTATTTGATCATTGTCATTTATTTTTGAAACCACCGCCTTTTGAATTTTTGTAGAGCAATTCGATTAGCTCTCTTTGAAGCATTACGTCTTTGAAAATTCAAAGGCATTAATGCCTTTGAATAATATCCATAGTGGTCAATAATTGTCGATATTGAAGCATATGTTAGACTAGTTCTCTTTACTTTAATGTGCAAAGTGACAATTGGGATTAACTGACATCAATGGATGGACGCATTTTTATCCTTTGTTGGTAATAGATTCTTAACATTCATAGCAATATGTCAAATTTGATTCCGAGCAAATGACTAGATCTATGACACAATTGAAGTGATAAACCTTTATAAACTAGCACTACTTAGCCTCAATGGAACAGGCATTATATTTGACACATGTGCATTTGTATTTAATGTTTTATGGTGAATACTTATTTTTGGTTGTCATATTGTTATGTAGACAAAGATGCCATGTTTGCCTATTGGAAACAGAAGACGCAAAAAATATCGGAATAGCCAAATTTTATCGGGAATGATAATGGTTATTATTGCACTTTTTATGATGTGGTACCAGTTAATATTCATTCATCTCAAAAGTAGAAGGCGCCAAAAAAAATCAAAAGAAGAAAAACGCACTGAGCGCATGCAACACTTATTCAATTTAACTAGGGAGAGTGATGCTTATTGTATTAGTGAACTTTGTATGGATACACGAACATTTGGGATATTATGTGAAATGATTAGAGACACTGGAGGTTTGAAAGTTACAAGAAACATGTCAATAGAAGAAATTGTTGCCATGTTTGCATATGTTTTGGCTCACCACAAGAAAAGTAGAACAATTTGTGGTCTATTTTGGAGAAGTAGAGAAATAGTGAGTCGTCAATTTAATCTTTACCTCCTAACAGTTTTGAAATTGTATACTATATTGCTTAAGAAGCCTGAGCGTATTACCGAAGATTGCACAGATAAGAGATGGAAATGTTTTAAGGTAATTCATTAATTAAAATACAATCATTTAATAAAATGTATATTTTCATCCAAACTATCCAATATAGACATTTTAACTCATTTTACATTTTTTACTTTTGTTAAAATAGAATTGTTTAGGTGCCTTAGATGGGACATTAATAGATGTGACACCACCCACTGAACAAAAATCAAGATACCGAACGAGAAAAGGAAGTATTGCAACGAATGTATTAGGGGTTTGTTCTCCTAATATGCAATTTATCTATGTCTTGCCTGGTTGGGAAGGTTCGGCACATGATGGTCGTGTGCTTCGAAATGCTATCTCTAAACCTAATGGTCTTAGAGTCCCACAAGGTAAACATATATTGCAGTATCCAATACCATTCAATCAATTTTTTTTTCTAAAATAAGGTAGTTAGTCTAGTATTAATTTGTGCATGATTGAATTTTGAAGGTTGTTATTACTTGGTGGATGCTGGATATTGTAATGTTGATGGATTTCTTGCCCCTTATGGAGGGCAAAGATATCACCTTAATGAATTCGATGGTTATCGACCACAGAGACCAGAGGAATATTTCAACATGAAACATTCTAAAGCTAGAAATATCATAGAAAGATGTTTTGGATTGCTAAAAGGAAGGTGGAAGATTCTAGCATCCCCTTCATTTTTTCCAATTCAAACACAAGTGCGAATAATTATGGCATGTTGTCTGCTGCACAACTTGATAAGGAAGTTCATGACTTTTGATCCACAAGAATTACTATAAAGTGAAGAAAATGAAAGTGAAGATGAAGATAGTGATGAAGAAGTAGAGTACATATCCACTATTTTGCCAAGTGACCAATGGACAAATTTTAGAAATAATTTAGCTCAAGAAATATTTGACAATTGGAGGGCTGGACTTAGTATTTAGTTATGAATGGATGTTTAGCTCTTAGAGTCATTAAATTTGGATTGACATTTGATGTACGAATTATTTGGAGAAACCTGATGTACGAATTTTACAAAAGAAAAAATGTTACTTGTGAACAAATTGAGGAAGTAAGTAAGCTAATTAATTGTGAACAAATTAGAGCTCCTACCCTTGCCATTAGAATTGACATTTCCGTTTGCATTGCTGCAGACCTTGGCAGCTATTATTGAGATTGCAGCACTAAATTGGCATCGGCACTTCTACTGTTGACCTCTTCTTCTTTGAGACCCTCATACCATTGGAAGTACTTGTATTTTGCACAACAAAAATATAACTTGTTGGGCTTCATTTTAGTCTTAGAAATCTTCAGTATTACCTTTCAATTGCAGGTGCAATATTTGTTCCTTATTGTGAAGGATGTTGAGAAGTTCCATGATTCTCTCCTATGGCTGGAAGAAGCCATGCTCTTTGCTGCAACACTTCACCTCAAGCTACTAAACTAAACTCAATCAAACCAACTGTGTTACCCCCACAAACAACTCTTCATATTGCTAATAGAGAGTTTCATGTGTCAAGTCCATCCTTTATAAGCTGGTGCAAGAACCTATAGATGTAGCTGTTTAGCTAGCCGTTGCTTTCATGTTAATTTCACTCAATGCTTAAGGTGTTGTAGATGCAATAAAATGGTTTGCACTTACAACCCCAGAAATTTATTGATTCTTAATAGTTTTGTGGTATTTTGGTCTTCCTTTGCTAATACTACTTGGCAAGTAGCACGAAAGGCAAATGTGGCACAAATTTCTCATCTCACTTCTTAAAAAAAAAATTTAATGAGACTTTTTCTAGCCTGGACTGAATCTACAACAGAATCCTTAAGTTCAAGAGTGATAGTGTTATTTCTTAAACTAGAGGGTAGGAGAGTGCTAGTGTCAGAAATCTCAGGGAAGGAGGCTTCTGCAATTTTCCCTTTTTATTATCTGTATGTGTTTTTTAGTGTTTACTACTCAACTGCTGACATTCTGGTACTCTGAATCGAGATGATATTTTGATGTTAGGTTTATGCAAAGTTCAATCTTGATTTTTCCCTCAATGAAGTTTTCACTTTATGGGTATTACACCTTAACGGCAAATTAAATTGGAACATTTTTTTCAAGTGAACCAGATAAGGAGATGAAATTCGATAAAGTGATGTAGTAATCAAGTAAACTATATATATGTAGTCACTATTGTCAGAGCTTTTCTTAATAAAATATGTTTCCCTGCTGGCTACAATAATCTGTTAGCTATCAAATTTAATATCCTTTCTTTTTTCTTTTCTTTTAGCTTTATTTTGTTAGATGGAGTACAGATAGTAACAATATACTATTGTTTAAAGCAATAGGCCATAGCATACATCGTGAGTTTATTAACCACAATTAGTCCATTGAACGTTGTGTTCTGATTAGCATTTCATTGACTAAACCACGTTACTTAATAGGCTCAAATTGGAATTTTTTTTGGCTGATGTACCATTTGGCCCCGAGATGATAGTTCCAATCTCGTAAGTTTTTAACATTGGTTTGAACTTTTAAGTGTCCGGTTGTACTTTTCATTTTTCTTTTCCTTTTAAAGTTGCTTGAGATTTTGTTAAGTTGATTTTTTTTCTTTTCGGTTTCCCTTTTTTTTGGGAATGGGATGAAACTTTTTTTTTTGCTCAAATGTTGATTGAAATTTTCTTGATTTTCTTAAGTTCCATGAATTTTTTTTGCCTTGTGGCTTTTGTAGGTTTGAATGATCATGCCATGAAGATAATAATGAAGTTGAAGTTAACTGTAAGCTGGCACCTTTTCTTGATAATGAAGACATTTAGAGATTAGGATTCTTAGCTTACACCAAAGTTGGTAAAGTTAGCAATATGATGATGAAGATTTTCTATACTTGTATTTAAGTTAGCATTTGACTTGATTAAAAATCTAAGAATTTTCAATTGTGTCTTAGAGGATGATGCACTTAATGGTGTTAACCTCTTGCATGATGAGGAAGAGATGTTGTCAGCCAATTGTCCTATAATTGTGGACATTTTGACTGTCTATGTTAGGTGGCATTTGGTAAGAGGGTTTCGATATGGAGAATTGGAATAAATCTCATAATTGTTGTTTGGATTACTACTATCGGAATCGGGATTTTGGAATCATACCTAAAAATTTGGAGTTCCCCAATTCTCTAGTAATTTGGAGGGTTTTGGACAAAATCCAAATCTGATTCCCGTTTAGAAATGGGGCCCGTTCCGCCACCAGTTAAAAAATTAATATATAATTATATAATATATATATTAAAATTATAATATTTAATTATAATTAAATATTTTATTACAATATTAGTATAATTATATAATATATTTATAATTATTATATACACATATATAATATGTTATATAAATATATATTATAATTATCTAATTAAATATAATTATATTTATATAATATATAATATATATTTATTTATATTATATAATAATATATTTATATTATTTATATATATATATTTATAAATGTATATAGTATATGCATATAATTATATATATACCTATATATAATAATAATATATTATAAAATTATATAATATATTAGTATAATTAATATTTATATATTATATATTTATATTATAATATATATACATATATAATATATATTATAATTAGAAAGCATAAGAGTTAGGAAGTAGGTCGCAGTCGGACTGCCACTCAGTTAGAGTGTTAGTTTGGCCGGTAGAATCGGGCATAAATTGTTAGTATAAACAAAACAAATAAAATAAAAATAAATAAATGGATATAAGGCGGCTCAGCCGACCATTCAATGGAATGAGATAGAATATGGAGTTTGTAAGAGAACTTACAATGTTTGGAAAGCTTGCAAGGCTTGCTCCCTTGTCTGAATCTAAAAACAAAAATATAAAACTAAGAACTAGTTTGTAGAGAGAAGGAGGAGAGTTTCTTCAAGTTAGAGAAAGAATTAGGCTTGAAGAATTGGTGTAAGAATGGTGTGTCGATTATGTTAGATTTGAGGGTTATTTATAGCAAAATTTTCGTGTTGCTACAGTACCCGCTACAGTGATTTTTACTGTTTGCAATGTACAGTACCGCTACAATGCGCTACAGTGTACAGTTTGTCTTTTTGTTACCGTGCTTGCACAGTAACTTACCGGACTACTACAGTACTTCCGGTGCTACAGTGAAAATGATTTTTTCTGAATTTTGCTCCGATTGAACCAGTTTGAATGTCCTTAGAAGCATTTGTTTAGCAAATCATTGCTGATAATTCTTTTGACACTGCTTTGATCCATTCCTTGTAATGCTGTGTATTGAATCCTTATTTATCAAATAGATACTTGTTCAGAACCATTCTTTGGATGTTTCTTCTCTACATGAAGCATTGTTCTTTTAATGTTTGTACCGAATAGTTTGAGTTTGCTACCCTGATATGGTTGTATCTGTGCGTATTGTAGCAAGGGATTCTTTCTTCAATATCCCTGTCAAAGTATATGATGTCAAAGTTGTGAGGACTCGCAAATTTCTCATATTTTTTTCTCAAAAATGCCCTTTTATTTGGAAATTATTATTTATTAAAGCCCTACCACCCAATCTTTCCACAATAAGTGCAAATAAACCTAGAAAGTAGGGTTTCACTTTTGGTTTCAAGATTGGAGCAAAATTAGGGTTTTCGCGATTTTTCGCCGGATGACTTTTCGGTACAGAGTAAGGATTAAATTTGGAGATTAAAAGTGAATTTTAAGTGAGATATAATATGTGATTAGGAGCAATGATATAGAGTTAGCGAATGGGAAGTAAAAACCCTAGTACGTGTGTTTTTAAGAAAAACGGCGCGAACCAACGGGTACCGCGCACTACCGATTGAACGCACCACTTGACCACCACTTTCTTACCATACAAGCTTATTGATTTTTGAGCAAAATATCTTCTTAATTGTCAGCTGCTTTGACCGAAAATTAAGGCTTAAAATAGCAAGGAAAAGAAAGAGAAAAATGAAAGGTGGTGGTGGCGACAAGTGTCGCCACCCTAGAGTTTCTTGACCAAGAGTTGGTCTTTCTATTTATCTCCAAATTTTGCACTTTCCTCTCCATTTCTACTACTCCTTGGCCGAGAGAAAGAAGGGAAAAACACCAAGAGAAGATTTCTCCATTTCTTCTTGAATCCAACCACAAAGTGAGAAAACAAAGGAAATAAACCGATTAAACTCACCTTTGAGTGTTTAGTTAGTGAAGTGTTGGTGAGATTGTGAAGGGGACAGCTAAGGCTACACTTGGTGGACACTAATCAAGGTAAAGATGATGAGTTCCCTAATTCTTACTTTCAATCTTGTGTAAATTAGCTTGGTAACTCAAATTTATGGTGAATCATGGATGCTATCATGTTTTGAGGGTTTTTCCCCTTTTGGTTATATGAACTAGGGTTTGAGGACTTGCTGCCAAACTTGATGTATGATACATATAGGTTGTATTTAAGGTTATATAAGGGGTTTTGGTAGTGTTGGAAGTAAGAAATCAAGGAAGGTTGCATTGAATTCAAAAAAATTCCAGATTTCTGGAATTTCAGGATTACATTCTGTCCGATTTTAATACTCATAGTTAGAGGCAAAATTAGGCTTGGCCTAAAACATGAAAGTTGTAGAGAATGGTATTTTATAGGTGCCTACAAAATTTCAACTCAATCGGAGTAACGTAGCCCATGAAAAGACCACAATACCCTCACTGTTTTAAGGTTTTTCCCAGTAGTCCGTTTGGTTAGTTTATCCAGTTTATCACATTTATTCACTAGGATCCGTACTGATATAGCTTTTTGCCAAAACATGAAAGTTTTAGTATTCTGACTTAGTTTTTAAACGCCTCTAAGAACACCTTAATCGGACCTTGGTAACCTGAGATATGACCATTCCAGTGCAAAGCGCTTAAATAGCCGACTAGTTAGATTTTGGTTCTGTAAATTGAGGATTTGACTAGGTTGCATTGGAAACTGGACTAAGTGATCTTCATGAACATTGTAGCCATGTGTCTTAGCTTCGAAACGGTATAAGTTACGCCTCAATTCGATAAGCGTAGCCTAGGATGTGTTATTTCCGCAACCACACGTCGAATCTGTCTTTTGCTAGATTGTATTTCCGCACTTGTTATTACTTTGATCCTTATTTTTATGATGTTATGAACCTATGGAACGGCTATTGACTTGAATTTATGATATGTGTGACTTTGGGATTTGGCTGAGGAAAAATAATGAAGCCTAAATGGCTGAAAAATTAGGTAAACACAAAGGGCATGCTGCCCGAATTTACACTCGAGGACTAGAAACTATACTTGCAACTTGAGTAAAGGTTAAGTGATTATCACTTGAACTAGCGAGGACCTTTGCTACTTTGTTTATCGAGGGTTATATGTTTAGGACTTGGCCGAACTCGTACTCTTAGGGAAAACGATATGAATCACTATGAAACCGTTTTACTTGCACTTTTGACTCAAAAGTCATCTCCAAGCAAACATGTTATCAAATTTTTCAGTTTGAAAAGCGAGCAACTATTTCACAGCTATTTCTCAAGTGAATTTCACTTTCTTGATTCTTATTGAACGAAACGCTTAAGTTTCGAACTTTAGTTGATTTTCAAAGTTCTCAAGTTAAGTTTTATCGCAGATTTGGATTCCAAACCCGAAGTACCACCCAGACACGAGCACTAGAGGCACTATTTTGGTGAGTGCTTCCAAATATCTGATTGAACTCGATATTTGCCATTTATCTTTGATCAACGTGAATACGTGATATATATATGATTTGACAGAGCAAGGGTGTACTTTATCGCACTTGCCCTATCCAAATTTGTTCTTATTTATCGACTTTACTTGACTTGCTCTACATGCACATGAATTATATTATGCCCGGAATTCCAGAAACCCTGTGGCTAGTTAATCGAGTCGAGCCGGCAAGGGCCTGGTCGATTAGATAACAAACCCTGGGTCACTAGTAAGGTCGAGTGGAGTGTTATCTCCTCGGCAATCCGGTATACTCGAGTATTACCACCCGTGTTTCGTGTGGCGTGCGGGTCCGGAGAAGGGGGTTGATTAGTGGACGGAGACTGGCGAGAAGTGGAGTTTTCTTTCTGGACTAGTTATTACTTGAAAGTTGACGGAGTGTCAACTACTATTCGATCAAGTTGGGATGGAGCCGAGACATGAGAAACTGTATCCTTACTTGTGAACATGATCCACACAATTCTTAACTACTTGAAGTTTTATCTCTTTACTTGAACTTGTTTGCTCGCTATTTCACTATTACATGGTTATTATCTTGTTTGCTGGACAATTTGATATTTGGAACATCACTGAGGTTTAGCTCACCCTATTAGTTTTGTTTTCCTTACGGGGATACGAGGGGCGCGTGAGACGTGTAAAGACTAGCGTAGTCTAGTTATTTTGACTTTTGACTTGTACTCGCGTTGTTCCTCGAATAGAATGTTTTGTTATGGGAGTGTATGTACTTTGAACTAGTTTGGGTATATTAAGACTTTGTACCATGATTTCTATCAATGTAAATTATAAGTTTGAATTGTGGATGTTATTTATGGTTCATGGATGTGTGCACGTGATTCGAGTGAGTGAGTCCTGACGAGAGTTGGGCAGGCGGTCCGCCGAACCCTCTGGTACGCCTTAGGGGGAGGTGGGGTCGTCACAGGTGGTATCAGAGCCTAGGTTGTGAATTGATCTGGATAGATTGAGTGCTTGATACGATTGGCTAGGGTTTTATCCTTGAGCTTAGCCTTTAGCCTTGTTTTCTACGTGTTGCGTACTTACTTTTGCAAACTTAGGTGATGGCAGACACTGACGCTTCTGGGGGTGCGGGGCCGTCTCAGCCCGTACCTGCTGATGTACTTTCTGACGCTCCTGTTGACGAGCCTTATTTGGAGGGGTCCGTCTCTCGCGTGATCACATACCAGGAGATTCCCGGTAGGCCAGTGCAGCGGTGGTCCCCAGCGCACAAGATCCGACGCTGCGACTGCTGGAAGACCTACTCCTACCCTGACCGAGTAGTGCTCGCAGTGGATGACGAGCGGAGACGATTGGGTAGCACCAATCGTAGGTTCTATGCGGAGATAGAGCGTCTTCGGGCTACACTCCGAGACCAGGGAGCCCGGATCCTAGAGTTGGAGGCCTCGGTTCTGGAGGAACAGCAGCGGACCGATGCTTTTCGGGAGCAGGCTCAAGCGACGACTGGACGTCTGATGCGAGTAGTTGGAGATATACGAGACCGGACTGGCCACATCCTGACCGAGTGCGAGGCATTAGTGGATGATGTGCTTCAGGACTTGGCCGGAGAAGGCCAAGTGCCTGTAGCTCCTGGCGCTCCTGGTACTCCTGAGGAGGATCCGGATGAGGATCCTGAGGAGGACCCAGAGGAGGAGCTGAGTGCATCCTCGGAGTCGGTTGGGTCGGCGTCTAGCCAGACCACTTGTTAGGATTGGGGTTTGAGGAGATTTTGTGGGATAGTTAGGAACATAGTGGGACGACACGTCTCCTTTTGTTTTTGATTTTGACGTGTCATGGTGGATATAAATACCTTTTGCTCTATGTTCCTTGGCTGTGATAGCCTCTGACTATGTGACTTGTTGGCCTGTATATATGACTTGTTTGCTATGTGTATAAAGTACTTGTTTATTATGTGTTTTAATGCCTTTCTTTAGCCTTTTGCAACGTGTTATACGAGCTATACGAGTTATCCCTTACCTTGTTTATATGTCTATAGTTGGCTAAATCCAAAACATGGAGGGTAGAAGAAGTCAAACCAGGGGAACTAACCGAGGACGCGGTCCTAGTCGAGACCGTGGGGGTAGACGCGCACAAGAACCTGTGCAAGAACCGAGAGAGGAGAGAGAGGCAACGGTTGAGCCACAACCTGAACCCCAAGCTGCAGGGGGAGATCAAGTGGCAACTGCTATCCAGCAAATGACCAATATTTTGGCCCGTTTAGTGGAACAACAGGGTCAAGCCCCTGTAAATCAACCTAGGGATCCCGATATGGGACAAGATAGAGCTTTAGAGAGATTCCAGAAGTTCTCTCCACCCAAATTTTTAGGAGGGTCAGACCCGGATGGGGCCGAGAAATGGCTGGAGGCCATGATAAATATTTTTGCTGCCCTAAACTATACAGAGGAGCGGCAAGTTCAATTCGCTACTTTCCAGTTCGAAGGGCCAGCTAGGGCTTGGTGGAACGTAGTGAGGGCCAAGTGGGAGAGAGAGGCGACTGCATGGACCTGGTTAAACTGTACGGGAGTTTAACGAAAAATACCTTCCACCCATTGTCCAGGAGAAGCGAGAGGACGATTTCATTAAATTCCGCCAGGAAATGTTGAGTGTAACTGAGTATGAGACCCAGTTTACGAAATTGTCAAAATTTGCCCCTGAGCTGATTGCTACGGAACCAAGGAAAGTACGGAGGTTTATGCAAGGGCTAAATGTGGAATTACAAGAAGCCTTAGCGGCAGCCCAGATTAATACGTTTACGGAGGTCCTGGAGAAGGCCCACGGGATAGAAACTGCTAGGGCACACGTGAGAAATTTCCATGCCAAACGAAAAGGGGGATCTAGTGGAGGCCAAGGGTCTGTGCGGAGTGATCAAAACGCACCACCTGCCAAGTCCAGTCGTGGGGCTGGAGGTGGACGGTTTTCGAGTGCGTCTAGGGGAGGTGCTCCGAGAGGAGGTACTCAGAGGGGAGGTGCCCAGAGGGGAGGCCAAAGTGGTAGAGGACAAGGTAGAGGAATTCCGCAGGGAGGTCAGACCTCTACTCCCCGAGTAACATGCGGATATTGTGGAAAACCGAACCATACTGAGGATGAATGTTGGAGAAAGGCTCGGAAGTGCCTAAGGTGTGGAAGTACGGAGCACCAGATAGTCAACTGCCCATTGATCAGTGATACCCAGTCGATTGCCAGGTCAAACCCAAAGCCGACCAATGCTGAAGGGGCTAGGTCGAGGGTTCCGGCCAGAGTATATTCACTGGACCAACAATCCATGCCTGAACCAACGGAGGTGGTAGAAGGTACGATCCCTGTTTTTCACCGGTTAGCCAAAATTTTGATAGACCCCGGTGCTACTCACTCTTTCGTTAATCCTGCATTTATACTTGTTCAGAACCATTCTTTGGATGTTTCTTCTCTACATGAAGCATTGTTCTTTTAATGTTTGTACCGAATAGTTTGAGTTTGCTACCCTGATATGGTTGTATCTGTGCGTATTGTAGCAAGGGATTCTTTCTTCAATATCCCTGTCAAAGTATATGATGTCAAAGTTGTGAGGACTCGCAAATTTCTCATATTTTTTTCTCAAAAATGCCCTTTTATTTGGAAATTATTATTTATTAAAGCCCTACCACCCAATCTTTCCACAATAAGTGCAAATAAACCTAGAAAGTAGGGTTTCACTTTTGGTTTCAAGATTGGAGCAAAATTAGGGTTTTCGCGATTTTTCGCCGGATGACTTTTCGGTACAGAGTAAGGATTAAATTTGGAGATTAAAAGTGAATTTTAAGTGAGATATAATATGTGATTAGGAGCAATGATATAGAGTTAGCGAATGGGAAGTAAAAACCCTAGTACGTGTGTTTTTAAGAAAAACGGCGCGAACCAACGGGTACCGCGCACTACCGATTGAACGCACCACTTGACCACCACTTTCTTACCATACAAGCTTATTGATTTTTGAGCAAAATATCTTCTTAATTGTCAGCTGCTTTGACCGAAAATTAAGGCTTAAAATAGCAAGGAAAAGAAAGAGAAAAATGAAAGGTGGTGGTGGCGACAAGTGTCGCCACCCTAGAGTTTCTTGACCAAGAGTTGGTCTTTCTATTTATCTCCAAATTTTGCACTTTCCTCTCCATTTCTACTACTCCTTGGCCGAGAGAAAGAAGGGAAAAACACCAAGAGAAGATTTCTCCATTTCTTCTTGAATCCAACCACAAAGTGAGAAAACAAAGGAAATAAACCGATTAAACTCACCTTTGAGTGTTTAGTTAGTGAAGTGTTGGTGAGATTGTGAAGGGGACAGCTAAG
Organism: Coffea eugenioides; assembly: GCF_003713205.1. Lineage (NCBI taxonomy): Eukaryota > Viridiplantae > Streptophyta > Magnoliopsida > Gentianales > Rubiaceae > Coffea > Coffea eugenioides. Next base: position 37,710,373 of record NC_040039.1, read on the forward strand.
GCTACACTTGGTGGACACTAATCAAGGTAAAGATGATGAGTTCCCTAATTCTTACTTTCAATCTTGTGTAAATTAGCTTGGTAACTCAAATTTATGGTGAATCATGGATGCTATCATGTTTTGAGGGTTTTTCCCCTTTTGGTTATATGAACTAGGGTTTGAGGACTTGCTGCCAAACTTGATGTATGATACATATAGGTTGTATTTAAGGTTATATAAGGGGTTTTGGTAGTGTTGGAAGTAAGAAATCAAGGAAGGTTGCATTGAATTCAAAAAAATTCCAGATTTCTGGAATTTCAGGATTACATTCTGTCCGATTTTAATACTCATAGTTAGAGGCAAAATTAGGCTTGGCCTAAAACATGAAAGTTGTAGAGAATGGTATTTTATAGGTGCCTACAAAATTTCAACTCAATCGGAGTAACGTAGCCCATGAAAAGACCACAATACCCTCACTGTTTTAAGGTTTTTCCCAGTAGTCCGTTTGGTTAGTTTATCCAGTTTATCACATTTATTCACTAGGATCCGTACTGATATAGCTTTTTGCCAAAACATGAAAGTTTTAGTATTCTGACTTAGTTTTTAAACGCCTCTAAGAACACCTTAATCGGACCTTGGTAACCTGAGATATGACCATTCCAGTGCAAAGCGCTTAAATAGCCGACTAGTTAGATTTTGGTTCTGTAAATTGAGGATTTGACTAGGTTGCATTGGAAACTGGACTAAGTGATCTTCATGAACATTGTAGCCATGTGTCTTAGCTTCGAAACGGTATAAGTTACGCCTCAATTCGATAAGCGTAGCCTAGGATGTGTTATTTCCGCAACCACACGTCGAATCTGTCTTTTGCTAGATTGTATTTCCGCACTTGTTATTACTTTGATCCTTATTTTTATGATGTTATGAACCTATGGAACGGCTATTGACTTGAATTTATGATATGTGTGACTTTGGGATTTGGCTGAGGAAAAATAATGAAGCCTAAATGGCTGAAAAATTAGGTAAACACAAAGGGCATGCTGCCCGAATTTACACTCGAGGACTAGAAACTATACTTGCAACTTGAGTAAAGGTTAAGTGATTATCACTTGAACTAGCGAGGACCTTTGCTACTTTGTTTATCGGGTTATATGTTTAGGACTTGGCCGAACTCGTACTCTTAGGGAAAACGATATGAATCACTATGAAACCGTTTTACTTGCACTTTTGACTCAAAAGTCATCTCCAAGCAAACATGTTATCAAATTTTTCAGTTTGAAAAGCGAGCAACTATTTCACAGCTATTTCTCAAGTGAATTTCACTTTCTTGATTCTTATTGAACGAAACGCTTAAGTTTCGAACTTTAGTTGATTTTCAAAGTTCTCAAGTTAAGTTTTATCGCAGATTTGGACTCCAAACCCGGAGTACCACCCAGACACGAGCACTAGAGGCACTATTTTGGTGAGTGCTTCCAAATATCTGATTGAACTCGATATTTGCCATTTATCTTTGATCAACGTGAATACGTGATATATATATGATTTGATAGAGCAAGGGTGTACTTTATCGCACTTGCCCTATCCAAATTTGTTCTTGTTTATCGACTTTACTTGACTTGCTCTACATGCACATGAATTATATTATGCCTGGAATTCCAGAAACCCTGTGGCTAGTTAATCGAGTCGAGCCGGCAAGGGCCTGGTCGATTAGATAACAAACCCTGGGTCACTAGTAAGGTCGAGTGGAGTGTTATCTCCTCGGCAATCCGGTATACTCGAGTATTACCACCCGTGTTTCGTGTGGCGTGCGGGCCCGGAGAAGGGGGTTGATTGGTGGACGGAGACTGGCGAGAAGTGGAGTTTTCTTTCTGGACTAGTTATTACTTGAAAGTTGACGGAGTGTCAACTACTATTCGATCAAGTGGGATGGAGCGAGACATGAGAAACTGTATCCTTACTTGTGAACATGATCCACACAATTCTTGACTACTTGAAGTTTTATCTCTTTACTTGAACTTGTTTGCTCGCTATTTCACTATTACATGGTTATTATCTTGTTTGCTGGACAATTTGATATTTGGAACATCACTGAGCTTTAGCTCACCCTATTAGTTTTGTTTTCCTTACAGACGCGTGAGACGTGTAAAGACTAGCGTAGTCTAGTTATTCCTCGAATAGAATGTTTTGTTATGGGAGTGTATATACTTTGAACTAGTTTGGGTATATTGAGACTTTGTACCCTAATTTCTATCAATGTAAATTATAAGTTTGAATTGTGGATGTTATTTATGGTTCATGGATGTGTGCACGTGATTCGAGTGAGTGAGTCCTGGCGAGAGCTGGGCAGGCGGTCCGCCGAACCCTCTGGTACGCCTTAGGGGGAGGTGGGGTCGTCACAAAAGTTTCTGATTTTGGATTCTTTTTTCTCGTTTTCGATATAGTGATATTCCATCCAGAGATATGAGAAAGTATCATCTCTGAGTTTGATCTGGAAGGATTGAGTAGTAGGATCTTCAGGAATTATAAATGGATTTTTATCCTCTTCAGATTCCTGAATCCAATTTATTGTTGAAGTTTTATCAATTGTTTGGAATTGGTTTGAGATTGTTTCTTCAGGTACCCAACTTGAAGTTGTTTCTGCAGGTATCCAATTTGAAGATGATTCATCAGGGATCCAATCCCAATTTGATGTTTGGCCTTCACTGGCTTGATTCCAATTTGATGATGTTTGTTCTTCATTAGTTTGATTGTTGGATATTTCTCTGAGGGAGGTTTGTACCCAAGTAGAATATCCATCGAAGAGACAGTTGTTTGCTTGTTTCTCTTCTGGATTGTATGATGATGAGCTTCCTTCTCTTGCCATGTCTCTGCATAAAGAGTTTGTTAGATTTAAGAATATAGGATTAGAAAGTTGGGATATTATCCCTTTACATGTGATTTGGAAAGGGACTAATTGGTTGAGAAAGGATGTTCCTAGAATGATATGGTTAGTCAGATACTTAGTTGAAAAGAAGGTATCTGAGAATTGGTTTTGTATATGTTAAATTTTGAATTTGGCATTGATCTTGGGATTGTTGGTTTTTCTAAGAACTTCTAAAAATTGAATTGGAATGAGATTTTCTGGAATATAATTTTGGTCTGTCCCTATATCAAATAGGGCTTTAGTTTTGATTACATAATTGCCAATAATTAGTAATCATATTTGGATCGAATATTCCTGAAATAACTGAGAATTGTTATTTAGGTTCACAAGGTTGGTTGTTTCTTTTTGAGGATACCAAATAAGAAATTTGTCAAAGATTTCTAGAAAATCCTGGAGCTTTGATTTGCAAAGGTTTTGTTTAGGGATTTTGAAGCTGTTTTTTTCTGGAATATCAAAGAGAAAATTTTTTACCTAAACTTGGTTCAGGTAGGGTTGTCTTGTTTCTTCAGTGATGTTGAGAAGAAGGTTTTGGTATTTGACCATATGTCCTTCTTTTTCATTTTCATTACTGGTGGTTTGGGAGGAAGATGTTGGAATATTTTGTCATAATCTTTTTCTCGTTCAAATTTGTCAGTATCTGATTCGATCAAAGATTTGACAATTGGGCTTTAAATTGGTCTGCTAGTTCTGAGATATTGAATTTTTGGTAATATCTAGGTTTATAAATTTTGAAAGTGCATAAGGTTGGTTGTTTTGTAAAAAAGAAAGGGTTTTGAAGACTTATAGGTTTGGATTTATATGGTAGTTGAATAACCCATACTGTTTGTAAGAGGGTCCAAGATTTCTTTCTTGGACTTGTTCTTCTGCAGGTTGTTTGGAAAACCAGCCTGCTTGTTGGCTCTGTTCATAAGTTATTTCTTTCCAAGGCTTAATCTTCTTGTATTGGAATATGAGAAGGCCTTTGAAGAAATCTCTGTTATGAATCTTGTTTCTGTTGAATCTTGTCAGGAATATATATTGATACCTACTAGAGTTTGGGAATAGCTTTGATGAATGCTTTTGGGTTATTCCTGAATCATCGTTAGATGTGAAGTCCATGATAGTATTGAATTCCATTGTTTCTGGGAGGATGTTCCTGTCTTGTATGTCAAATTCATCCTTGTTAATTGCGACGAAGATGTTATAAATAATATTTTCGTCCTTTATGATGAGATGTTCTTCCCGCCATTTTTTGAATTGCCCAATAAATCCTATGAATATGATATGAGCAGCTAACTGTTTGTAGCCATGTGATATTTGATTAAACATAGCTGTGGTTGTCATCTGTTGAGATGCCATAAGAAGATTGTATCTGAATATTTCATCTATGCTCCATCCATAGATGTCGTCTATATTGTATGAATATTGGAGAATATTAGGCTTTGTTTTGAAAATATCAAAATGAATTGTTTGAGGATGGTATAGACCTTGGGTGTTTTCTTGATTGGGAGTACAACCTTGTAAGAGAGGGTTTGCATATGGTTTATTTAGGGTAGAAGACTCTTGGAAGTTTTGTATGACCCTAATCAAGGTGGTTCTTTGAAGTTTCAATCCTGGCTTGGGAATAAGAAAGGATTGTTCAATCCTAACTTTCTGGTTTTCTGATTGGTCAAAGGGTTTGGAAAGTAGGTTTAAAAAATAAATATTTGTATGAGGAGTTTTAGAGATAAACTAGGCAAAGATTTTAAAGAAATCTTTTTCAGATATTTGTGGAAAGATAGTAAGAATATGTGTATAGGCTGCTTCTTGATCAATTCTGATCTCAATTTCATGAACGACCAACTTTGTTGCAGAGCGTCCAGTTTGAATCTTTTGTTTAGTGGCTAATTTTGTCGAAGAAGATCTTGTCTGAATTTTCCGCCTGATGCGTGTGATAGCTTGCCTTCCCATATTTTTTGTTTGAGCGGAAGGATGGTCTATCCTGTTTTTTGGGACACATAAAGGTTGAATATGTTATTTTTCTCCGATCATCCTCCTTGGGATTTGTGATTTAGCCTGATCTATTTGAGAAGATATTTCTTGTTTCTGAGATTATCCTAGTTTGTTGAAGATCCATGTCTTCTCTGTTTGTCCCTTGTATCTGTTGGAGAACCATGTTTCTTCTGTATAGGCTTCTATCTTGAGACTTGGGTGCTCAATAGTAAGTACCTTTAATTTGTTAAACTACAACTGTTTGTATGTTATAAAAGAATATATAGATAATTTAGGAATTTCTTCCTGATTATTATTTGTAGAATTTTCTTTTGAGTTTTTCAAAGAAATAAGTTTGTTATTAGAAGGGAGACAATTATGAGACAATTTTGAAATAGATGGTTGTGAAAAATCAGTAGTATTTTGATTTTTAACTGACTGGATTTCTTGTTTAGAGGAAATAATCCTTGTTTGTGAATTTCTAATAGCCATGGGTTTGGTAAGCATTTGGGAAGGAATTTTATCTTCGGCAATTTCTGCTCGAAGATTTTTACAGTTTATTGGTTTGACACTAGGTTGAATTTTAGTCAAGACATGTATTGTGGAATATCCTATGTTTATGGAATCTCCTATGTCTTTCTCAAGACTGGTGGTATTGTCAGAATTGTTTATGGATTGACTGGATGCCGAACATTTTAGAATTCTTGGAAAATCTAGGTTTGGTAAATCTATTGGGAGTTTATGAGAGGATTCTAGTATATGGGTTGTTTGAGATAGATCTACGGATTCTACCTTAGTTTGGACCGGATCTATATGATCAGGTATAGAAACCTGAGTTTCTAGAGCTTTTGACATGGAGGATACAGGTTTTGATATAGTTTGGATTGGATTTATGGGTTCTAGTGTAGACACCTGAGAAGTTTGAGACTCATACCAGTTAAATAAATAAATATGTTGTTTTGTTTTTCTTAAAAAGTTATAAAAGTTTTCTTGTATATTTTTTTCGGGCTTCTCCCTGATATTTGTCAAAAAATTGTTTTCTTTTAAAATGGTTGTGATTTGCAAAGAATTCAGATCTAAGTTTTTGTTTGTCAATCTGGAATTCAGGAGGTTTGTTTTCTAGTTTTTCTTGAATAAAGATTGATTGCTCAATTCGAGCAATTCTAGTTTGAAGGTCATCTAATGGTTTGTTGTTTAAAGAAGAATTGGGAGAACTAGAATTTGTTTTAACAAATGAAGCCATAAGCAAAGATAAATAAATAAATAATTAAGACAACTTATAATCCTCTTCCCTTTGGAACAGAATCCTTCGGGATCCATGGAGGATAACCATTTTTCTAAACCGATTATAACAAAGATAGTGAGGATACCACAAGAAAAGATCTAACTTTTTGAGAACGATTAACTACACATGACGACTATATTTCCATCATAATAAAGATAGTGATGAAGTTATAAGAATAGATCTAACCTTTTGAGAAAGATTAACTATGCATGACGACTATATTTCCAAACAAAAATAATATCAGCAATATAAACCTATGAAGCCAGATCTGAACCTCTGAACACTTCACCGTCCTAGATTTCGGATCATTGGAACCTCAATATCCCTACAGGACTTATTGCCAAATCCCATGACCTTACCGCCTAGACCGGAGGCTGGCAATTACAGGCTCCATGTCCATTACTCAAATCATAGTCCACAAGCAGATACTATTAATAGTATAATAAGTTTGAATACATTAGATAGTAATCGCGAAGTTAACCAGTCTTATTAGACAGATCTAAACTTGTAGATCTACACTAGCAACATTATAATAAGTAAAGAAATATAGCCATCACCTCACTTCCCCCTCTGGCTTTGATACCAGACGAACGAGAGTTATTATTATATATATTATAATATATATACATATATAATTATATATAATATATATTATAATTATAAATTTTAATATAATATTAACATAATTATATAATATATTTATAATTATTATATACATATATATATACATATATAATTACATATTATAATTATATATTTTATTATAATATTAGTATAATTATATAATTATTATATACACATACATAATAATTTATATAAATATATATTATAATTATTTAATTAAGTATAATTATATTTATATAATATATTTTAATTTTATGAATATTATATAAAAATATATTTATATCATTTATATATATTTATAAATGTATATTATATATGCATATAATTGTAATATATACATATATATAATAAATTATATAATTATATTTATATTTATTATTATAAATATAATAATAATTATATTTAATCTATAATATACATTATAATTATATAATATATTACTATAATTACTATATATTATATAATTATATTATAATATTTCTATAATTATATTTAATTATATATAATATTTAATTTAATTAGTTACAAACTTATGATAATAACATTATTAGTTATATATATTATATAATGTGTATTAGTATATGTAATATGATTGATATTATCAATTATACTAATAATTATACATATTTACTAATAAAAATTATTAATTAGTTATACTAAATTTACTAATACATTTAATTAGTGAAAATTTCTTATATTCTATTTCGAAAGAGTCAATGAACCAAACATCAACTATAGTAATGATATGCATTCATGGTACTGAACCAAACAGCTGTATTGGAATGATTAACTCCATTCCAAAACTAGGATAAATGATTCCAAATCTGAATCCGATTCCAACATATGAACCAAACGCCACCTTAGAACTTAGAAGCAAGTTTTGTTGATGTAAAAAGGGTTCCTAGAGGTACCAATAAAGTGGCACATGAATTAGTTTTTCGTACTAAATTTTCACACTTCATGAAATCCTTATGAAATTTCCCACCCGACTTTGTTAAACAATTCATGTTGGATGATTTTCAATAATTTAGTATTTTCTTTTTATCAAAGATGGCAATTTGATTATGCTAGTTATTTCTTGGAATTGCTTGAACATTTTTAAGATTGTTTGTGGAAGTTATAATACAATACTTATTTAGTGATTATGTTCAGTTGCTTTTTTTGGATTAGGAAGTTGTAATCAATTTGTGATTTGTTTAGTTCTTGTATTCAATTGCTCTTTTAGATAAGGAAGTTGTAATAAATTTTTTATTTGTTTGCGTGAATTATGGATATTTGTTGGTGTTTACCATTGCCAGATCTTACTTCAAATTTCCAGGGATCTTTGGATATTTTTTTCCATATAATGTTATTTGCCAAAAAGAAGAGACAAAGAATCAATGAACCGGCTGATTGAGCCAATCGAATCGAAAAAATCATGAACCGATCACCTCTCCGGTTCATTGAGTAGTCTGAGTTTAAAAACATTGCTAGATAGGCTGCGCTACTATCAAATCTGATGGGTATTGTGGTGCACAACACTCCCAAGTAGGTAACTCTTGGAGAGCCATTAAATACGTGCCTGTGGGCTGAAATGTGGAGGGAGGTGCTGAGGAGCATAAAATAATCCCAAGATTTCAAAATATTTTTTCATATTTCCTTGAAAAATTAAAACTTATTGCTCATATCCTCGTAAAATTAAACCTTGCCACTAGGATTTTTAGAATTATTCTATATCCCCTTGAAATGTTCCTTACAAATATTAGACTTTACCCATGAAATTTTTACAGAAATGAAAGATGCCTTTCCATGTACCTTTTTACTAGTTTTGCCCTTGGAAGAAAAGGAACAGTTGTGTAGGGCGGGGAGAGGGAGTGTATGTGGGAAATTTCGAGTAGATCTTGGGTTCGAGACTTTTCAATTACACTAAACAGAAATTTTTTTCACTATTTTGCCCTCTCAAACGTACCTAAATCTTTTCCAATAAGTGCATATGCAAATACAAATATTCATTATTAAAAATGTCAAATATCAAGTAAATAATTCAATATGATATTTAGTGTTTAATTTTTAATATCAATTTTGATAAAGTAGGATAACTAAATATCACAAGCACAACAACAAGTGCTACAAAATATTTTTAATTATGGAAAACTTGTTATAAAATTAAAAAACAAGTGAAGAAAATTATGATACTAGAATTGTGGCTAATATTTATGGAAATTTATACTCATGCTCAATTGTCACTTGTTGCCAAAAATGATACATCAACATATAGAAAGATATTACTTTGTGTTATTACACCTAAAGGTGCAATCTAGTTAAGTTCTAAATTTCTAATATGCACTACTAAAAAACTTGAACTCGAGATTGACCTCCAATTTGTCAATCTCATCAGTTCAATTTTATTTTACCTTACTTGAACTTAATCAAACCAAACCTAATCAAGCTTTATCAAGTGTAATTCGAGTGCAATTGAGTTTAGTTGACCACAATCAAGTTTCGTCAAAATCAATTTAGTTCAACTAAGCTTGTCAAGTTCAATGAAGTTTAAGTAATATAAATTAGTATTTTATACATATCTTATTGTCAACTTTTATTCCTCTCTCTACCTCTTATTTTCTCCAACTTCTCTCTATTTTTTCTCCTCTTCTTATAAAGTCTTCCTCTTCATGAAGGAGACCATCATGGTCATCTTCCCAAGAATTTATTTCGATATATTTCACCATCATTATTGGTATTTAAAACCGTTGATTAGTAATTTTAGTGATTGCAATATGTAGAGAATGGGGCTGTAGCAAATTATCTTATTAGAAGACAATTTTAATTTTTTGGCATTTTTCAAATATGTTTATAATTCTATATGTTAAATTATATATCTGTGATTTGTAATGTATGTTTAACCTGTCACTAGGATTATGATGTAAATCAAATCGTGTGAAATTATTTTCAGCAACCCACTAGTGAAACTCGCTTTTTATATAAAAAATAATTATTTATACAATTTTAAAAAAGGGATATGACAGATATTTTACTCTTTTGAATACAAAAAATTTGAAATATATATGTTTGTGTATGTGTGTCTACATGTGTGTGTATGTATATGGGTGTGTGTGTGCATGTATGCGTGTGAAGCTCAATGAACTTGTTTAAATTTGATGAATTTTCAAGTCTTTCATATTTAGTTCAAACTCAAGCTCTTCATGAAATTTGACCTATTTGACGTCGGTCATCATGAACTTGACCTCTATTTTTTATCAAACAAATTCGTAAGTAATTCTATTATATTCGACTCATTTGTACCTTTAGTTACACTTCAAGTGCCTAACATTAATTTCTGAATTTTATGTTATACCAAGTACAATCCACTGTAACTTAAAATTTTCTATTTTTTACATTGGTTAAAAGGTTAATAACCTAGGTAGTTAGAGAAACAAATATAGTAAAGTACATAGGTGAAATTTCATTTGGTTTGCCTCACATTATATGTTGTAGAATTACTTTTACATTTGGTACGAAAAATGAATAACCAATGATGTAAGAACAGACATGTTAGAATAGAAATTTTAAATTTGGATATAAGTAGCCTGAATGTAGGTATATTATTGTCTAACTTTTCCTCCTTATGTTCCAAGACCATATCATATTAGGATCATATATATTCAGATAGCGACTAATTTAGTACAAATAGTTGAACTAATGATTTTTCTCCATATTTTATTTTATTCTAAAATCCTGTCATTAAAATCATTCTTCTTTATTTTGAAAAAAAATTATTTATCCTCGTGGGCCAGGGAAATTATCAGTTATTTAGCGCCTTTTCTTTTTGATCTTTTACACCGGCGATTACTAGGCTTCGAATTTGTGACGGCCCCACCTCCCCCTAGGGCGTACCCCGGGGTTCGGCGGGTCGCCTGCCCAACTCTCGCCAAGATTCACTCACTCATAGCTCAAAAAAAATAACGTACATCCATAGAAAATAAGTAACACATCCACTTCAACTTAATATATACATTGATGCTCAAATCCCGATACAAAACTTCTACACACCAAAATACTTCAAAGTGTTTAAAATTCGAGTACAATCAACCCTAGTCGAATGCTAGCGCGAGTACCATTTCAAAACTTCAAAACTAGACTACTCTGTACCAGAAAGTAAACCCTAGAGAAGCTACTAACTATAACCGCCACAATAAATATATACATCTTACTAGTCAACTTATAACAAGTACAAAATTCAACTATTCTATAACCAAAAGTCTAAACACCTTCCCGAGCGATCCTCGCGTCGGCCCCCTGCTAAGGAAAACAAATGGAATTGGGTAAACTATGTGTTTAGTGAATAATCGGGGGTAAAACGTAAAATCACATCCAAATAAACATATAAACCAAGATATTTCACATCAACAGACAGAAATGTAACATCACAATGGTAGGATACGGGTGGCTTCAAAGCCAATTCAATTCCCCGAACTTGACCACCTGTTGGCACTCCATCAATCAAAATACTCATAGTCCGTAGATTCCACTTAACTTTCCCCGTTCACCTTATCAACCCCATTGGCCAGTCAACAGCACACAACAGCTCGAGGAAAATAAATCATTTAGCTTTAAACAAAACTTTAACAAAGAACGAAATCCCAAGATTAGCATGGAACTAACTTCAACCAAGTTCCGGCTGGCTCGAATAGTCCGTCTACCCTTGGAACGGGATTGGAACCAAGCCCTGAGATATCCAATCTCTCAATAGATGATATTCCTCAACAAAGTACTCACCCCAATAGCACACAGCATAAGGGGTTCAACTCAAATCGTGTAATCACCCCAACAGCACACAGCAAAAGGGTGTTACTCAGCACAAAACATGTATTCTCACATATTGAGTCAACAACAAAGAATGGGCTTAGGTCGAGTGAAATAAAGTACACCCTCGCCTAAGTACCCATTCAACATATACAAATTACATCGACAATTTATCATATAAACCAACCCAATTACTCACTCAAAATAGTTAGCGCGCAAATCAAGGCACTTTATACTGGTCCACCGACTTCGTCCGGTTCGTCACTGCCTGTGACAGAAGATTACACTCAACTATCAGTCAACCGACCATCACAAATAGAAGTAAGGACTAAAACGGCCAAGACGGCAAAAATAGCAAAGAAGTGCATGTGCATGTGCGCGGAAATGAAAACGGTATAAAAATGGGTTACACGGTTTTGACCATAATCAGAGATGTGGTTATCCGATCAAGGTGTACTAGGTAGCGTCTCGAACCTAAGACAAAGGGTTACAACTTTCATGAAGACAACTCAACCCAATTTTCAATGGATCTAGGTCGAATTTGCATATTACAGAACCAGAACTCCAAAGACTGGTTTATACCTCTAGTGAAAATTTGGCCCCTTGTGTTTGCCTATTTTTCAGCCATTTATGGCCTCATTATTTTCCTCAAAACAGCCCCAATATCATACATAGGCAATGTTACCACAATAGCCCTTCAACTAGGCTCAAAATAATCCAATTACAACACAAGTCTTAACAAGGCAACCGGAAATCAAGTTTAAAGGCAAATAGCTAAATGGCAGAATTGACGTCTCTTGGAATTTTGGCCACAACTAAAGCTACGGCTATCAGTTTGGAGTAAACTTTATACCGTTTCGAAGATAAGACAGAGAACTACAATTCTCATGAAGACATCAACAACCAGTTCATGCATTTTCAATATCAAAATGTGACATCTCAAAGGAAAACATAAAACTGTCCACAAAACAGTACATTTGGCAGTGAGGGGTATTTCGGTCATTTCACATGTTACAGTGCTCAGGTTGAGTTGAAATTTTACATGAAGCTATAAAACACCATTTCCTACAACTTTTATGTTTTGAGCTAAGCCTGATTCGGCCTCTAACATGGACGAATGAAGCTGGTCAGAATAGAACAACTTGGTTTCCAATTTCTGGAATATGCACCTTTACTCTAGCAATTCATATCTAACAAGTGCTCTATCATCAAACCCACCAATTACTAGCTCAATAACATCAATTAAGAGGTAGATAACCATAATCAAGGCTGAAAATATAAACCCTAGCTACACATTCCAATATATCATTCAACCCATAAAATTTTCCCCATAAAACTATCAAAACTACAACTCTAAGCTTCTAGTTTACACATATATGAAGTAGAGGGAAATTTCTTACCAAAGTCACCTTAATCTCTATGCCAAGAAGCTGTCAAGACCTTCCTCTTCCCAAATCACTCTACCAAAATCCTTAAACTTCCTTAGAGATCAACTTTTGTGGAGGAATTTGCAAGATTATCGGTTGAAACTCAAGATTGAGGCTTAAAATTAAAGTGCAATGAAGTTTTCTCTCCCTTTCCCTCTCTCAAGTTTCGGCCAGCAATATGCAGAAATGAAGAAGAAACAAAGCTCTAGAAAAGATAAGAAGGTTGGAGTCAAGTTGGTCAAAGGTTTGACAAGTGTCACAATTTAATTGGAAGTCAAAATTTTCTTTTCTCTCTTGTTTTTTTTGTCCACATTTTCGGGTGAAAGGAGAAGATATTTAGGGCTAATTTTGTTCAATTAATAACAAGGGAATTAAGGTAATAAAGTAGTGTTCAAGTGGTGTGCTCACTCGATAACAAACGGTACCCATCGGTTCCAACCGTTTTTCCTTAACTCGCGCGTACTAGGGTTTTAACTTATGATTCACTAACTTATTATTATCACTTCTAATCATACACTTTATCTTATCTAAAACTCACTCTTAATCATCAAATTGAGTACACACTCCACACCGATTAATCACACGGCCAAAAGACGTAAAAACCCTAGTTTACCTTAACGATGAAAGTAAAGAGAAAACCGTTGGTTTTATGATTAATTGTAACTATTGAGGAAGTGAATGAGTAGTAAAGCTATTGTCAATTAATGGATTCCATATAAAAGGAAATTTTTAAGAAAATATGAGAGATTTTACAAGTCCTCACAATCACACTACCAAAATGCACACAAAAACACACACCAAAACCCTAGTATGCACAAAAAACCCTAACTTATGCCATTCCTTTAGAAAAATCATAACTTGAGTTATAAAGATAAAAAATTCATACATCTTGGCTTGTTAAAAACTAGATTTCAAATACTAATAATCTTTAGAACACACTTCAAAGAGATTTAGTTCATAAGTTGGTCCAAATTGAGCCATAAGCTACTACAACATTCCTATTGTAACTTGTGCATGACAGAATTTTCAGTCAACTTTGCCAATTTTTTAGAATTTATAGAGATGGAATCAAACTCTAAATTTTACACCGTAGGAAGCTCTATGAGTCTAGTTTCAAACGCAACAAACGGAACTCAATTCCGACTTTCCTATACGAAATTATAGCCAATTTCCCAAAGCTGCGCAGAGCCTCCTGCGAAAAGTTCTAGATTTTCTAACAACTTGAGATTATGAAACTTTTCTTAGCGAAATGCACTCCCTTGGCTTACATCCAACCAAGAATCTAAGGCAAGTAAGTTCAAATAAGAGCTATAAAGACAAATAAAATTTCGGGGTCTCACAGAATTCTCTGTCCCCAAAGTAGTCTCTGTCCCCTCTGTTCCTTATTTGTACAGCTGCCACGTGTTTCTAGCCTTTTGTTAATCCAAACTCAAATAAATCGATAATAATCGGTTTACAAGTTTACTCAAAATCAATTAAAACAGATAACTCAAAACTTTTTTTATTTTCTTTTTAACAAAAAAGAGTCTTGTTGATTTGGGGTAAAAAATAAAGAAGAGTTTTAGTTGATTTCTATGTTTATGATCAACAAGACTCTTTTTTGTTAAAAAGAAAATAAAAAAAAGTTTTGAATTATCTGTTTTAATTGATTTTGTGTAAACTTGTAATCCGATTATTATCGGTTTATTTGAATTTGGGTTAACAAAAGACTAGAAACATGTGACGACTGTATAAATAAGGGACAGAGGATTCGAAACCCGATTACTAAGGGTGCAAATGAGTTGAGTTGAGTCAAATTTTGATCTAATTGAGTCGAAACTCAACTTAGTTTTATGAATCTCAAACTCGAGTTCGACGAGCTCTTAATGTAAAGTTCGAACTTGAGTTCGAGCTTAACAAAATAAAAAATAATTATTTTATTTTTAAAAAATAAATAAAATAATAATTTTTAAAACAAATAAAAAAATTAGGGATATATATGTAATTTTACTATTAAAATAAAAATAATATATATAATGGAGTCGACTCACGAGCTAACGAGTTGAGTATCTTTAAACTCGAGTTCGACTTCGACTTCGACTTGGTCAGTTAGAACTCGACTCTAACTCGATGTTGACCGATTTCAACTTGAATTCAAACTCGAGTTGCTTGCGAGTGGGTCGATTCATTTGCAACCCTAGCTATTACTCGCACTTTCTTTCAATACCTCCTTATCTAATCGTCCTCTCTCTCTCTCTCTCTCTCTCTCTCTCTCTCTCTCTCTCTCTCTCTCTCTCTCTCTCTCTCTCTCTCTCTGGTAAACACCTTAATGCAACATCTACACGTCCTTCTCAATTTTATTCTCCATATGTGGGTAGTTGACTCAATTCTCCACATAAGTCAAATCCAAACAGGTCCCTAAAGAAATATATTTGGATTATTATTTGATATAATTATTATAACACTTTTTGTAATATGATAGATGTGAGATAAAAAAGTGACTAAAAATATAAAAAGATGAGTTTAAAAATATATTTATGATACAAGTAAAATATTATTTGCAAAAATTTAGGCCTTGTTTGGATTGTGATTTTCTGCAAAAAAAAATTTTGTATATTTTTTTTGAAAATATTTTTCAATCATTTTTTTACCTCATATATAAAATTATTATAGTACATTTTTTAAAAATATATATACAAAAATAGAAATCCAAACAAGGCCTTAGCCATCCAAACACACTGAGCGGAGGAGTTTGTCCAACAAAGAAGTTAGCTCGTTAGAAAGAATTTACAATCTTAAACAATCCATGGGTTACATCTTCATGTGTAACCTGCCAATCGTGGGCAGAGGCCGAGAGTGCCGGAGGGAGCGACACGGAATAACACGTGCAAAGTGCTGTAGTTTGTGGTAAGAAATTAATTGGCTTTGTCAAATACGCACAACGGAAGAAATTAACTGGCGCCGTAGAGTAGAACAAAATTAAATAGGATTATCTTGCCTAGAATTTGTCGGGTCTGTTATTTTTAATTTTGAAGTTGAAGCAATTATTTCGTCTCCTGAAGGTGCTAAACTTTGAGATATTTTAGAGAGTATAAAATTAGTTTCTGTCGAGATCGAGGAAAGGGTTAGGTGAAGTTCTTTATCTCGAGATAGACTTCGTGGCATGGAACAAATTAATTCGCACCGCAGATGTTGAACAAAATTAAATAGGACAAAAAATTGGCAGCGCGCCAGACGGCCAGAGTGTGAGTAGTTTTCTTCTCCTAAGACCAAGACCTTGATTATTCAATTCAATCAAAGCCACCTCTACCCATTACAAACAAATGTAAAAGCATTTTCTTCATATATTCAATTTGCCAATATCACTCGAGGACTTGTGAAAAGTACACGCCAATTTGACGCCGGATGTATGTCCTTAGTAGCTAAATCAAGAAATAAGTAACATTCTTTACAAATCGCCTTCACCACCATTCATTAATTTTACGTGAAATGCTATTCACCCCATTAATATGTAGTAGTAGCATTGGCCCTTATCTTTACAATTGCATGCAATTAGTGATTATTGTTTGTTTGTTGAATTTTAAAGAAATTTATATTTGATTGTATTTCGTAGAACTCTTTGCAATTTGTAAAGATAAGGGCATATAGTGTGGTCAAAATAATATGTAAAAAAAAAGAAAAGGGAATTGATAGATTTTTTTTTATTTTTTTTTGAATTTTAAAATCGTAATGCTTGTGTTAGATAATTGAAACTTTTGTCGGATTTTGTAGAATTCTTTGTAATTTGGAAAGACAACTTATATGTTCTATACTAAATTATAAAGGAATTCAAAATAACTGTAAACTCTATAATATTACTTAGGAAAGCTTCAAGAAGTTTTGAACTAGTGAATGGTATATATATATATATATATATATATATATATATGTAAATATCAATGCTTAAAATGTATAAATATTTTCTACACTAATTACTTTTGTAGAGTTGGAAGTAATAAATTTGAAAAGATACTAATTTTGCATGAAAAGATAAGATATACATAATATATTTGCAAATAGTGAAAGTGATTATTTTGTATAATTTAAAAGCATTATATCGTTGCTCAAACTGTTTATAACAAGACAATAAGTAAAACTCTTTACTTGTATAATAGGATTGAGGGAAAAAAATTATAATTTTTACAATTTAAGGTGGTCACGCATTGATGTTTATCGATTTACCGAAACATTTATTTAATTTTATAATATCCTATATACAAAAAAATTTTACAAATGACAATACATGCTATTTGTCATTTGAAGCTAAGAAAAATGTTAAAGTAAATATTTTACTTATAGAGAATTATTGATAAGTTGGTTAAACTAACTTTCTTTTACCTAAAAGAAATGGTATATAAAGATAAGTTATTCGATAAGGTAACATGACAAAAAATGTTCCTGCCTAAAATATAGGGATTTAAACATGTAAATTAAACAAACAAATAACCATTAGATAACATTGATTAAAATTAATAATAAAAATAAAATAATTCAAAATCCTTGAGAAATGACACGTGTTACAGAGTATTTATCCCATTTGTCATATTCAACTCAGCAAAATGTTAAAGTAGTAAATATAGTAAATTTAACTTAGAAAAGCTTGTTAATTTGAATTGTTATTTTTAGAAATTTTTGTAGAAAAATATACTATAGTGATTTATATATGTGAGGTAAAAAGTTTATTGTAAAATAAATTCACAGAAAACATAAAAAAAAATTTTGCAGAGGACTACAAATCCAAACAAATAAATTTTTCTGCAGTCCTCTGCAGGTCGGCTAAAGGAAACGTTAAAGTAATAGATTCTTTCGAGTACATTCTTTTTTAGGGGCTAACCGATAGGGACTTGGGGCACGGACGGTTGCAGGTGCAACCGTTCCTGGCAAGTTTTGTCATTATCAATTGCGCGTAACTTTCTTTATCAACTGCGCGTAACTTTCTTTGTACATCGTGTAACTTTTTTTTCACAGGATGTATTTTCACAACAGATAGTGATGGGCCCCACACACAGCACGGAAATCGAGTTACAACTTGTTATCTCAGCCGCACAAATTTTTGAGGGGGAATCTGGGCCGTTAACCGTGCAGGGACGGTTGCACCTGCAACCGTCCCTGCCCCATTTCCGATAGATTGTACGAGTACATGGACTAATCTACACATTACTTTCAACTTTTTATTCTTTTTTGGCTCCGGTCCAAACCGTTTACTTCAACGGTTCAACCCCTTCATTCATCCTCGTGGGACTTCCATAGTTCCATTACCACTATTCTCCCCTGGTGGCCATGATTAATTTTCCTCACACGTGTCTAGCCCACGTTCTGCTTCCTGCAGCATACATTTTTTTGACAAGTTTTAGCATCGATCTCGACAGTTGGGTGGGTACCAGATGGCTGCATCATAATAATGGCGGTAGGGTCCTTCGTTTCATTAATATATTCTCTGCTTTTATAAACTTTCAACTTGAACATTACCAATGGTTTGTCACTACTTGATTTTAATATTTGCAAAGTTCACGGAAATCATTCATTTATTGAGAGGACGGACATCACACCAATTTGTGTTAGTATTCATAATAAAATGAGGGTGTGTATGAATTGCAATTTTTCAAAGGAAAATTGTTACATTTTTTATGGACATATTTTCTAATTATTTTTTTATCTCACATATATTAAATTATTACAGTATTTTTTCTACAAAAAGTTCAGAAAAATGTAATCCAAACAAAACCCAAATTACCTGGGTATGCACTGATCTTTTTTAAACAATCAAGATTTGACCATTTGACTATTAATAGTATGTTTTTACACATTAAACTATCGAACGTGTAAATTTTGGATAATTCGATTAGATTAATCTTCTATACACTGGCAATGTATATATTTTTACCATTAAATGCTTGACACATAATTCGAATTTAAATTTGAAACCCAAATTTTGCATAAATGTCATACATCCAACCGTGATAGTGTATATACTGTCAGTGCATATAAAGTTTACTCAATTTCATTTGATTTCATCCCGAACTCTGTTAGATCTAAGGACTCACACGATTCATGAAATATACGACTAATAGTTAGATTTGACAAAATTGACAATGAAATTAAATGAAATGATAAAAATTTATAATTTTTGATAATATAATAGATAAAAATATACTATTAATAGTTGAGTGGTTAAAATTTTAGTGAATATCAAGCTAACTTGCTCTAATAAAACGCTTACCTTTACCTTAAGGAAAAAAAATCCTTCACATTGAAATTGATACTCATACTATGTCTTAGAAAGGGGCAAGTAGCAAAACAGCGTCGGTAGAAAAACAAGGTCCGTGAATCATGTTTTTTTGTTTTTTTGAATAAATAAAGATGTATTAAAGTAATAGTCAAGTCTACATTGAAAGTTAAAGCACATCAATAGGTGGGGTGATAACATTTAAGTCTTGCAAAAGTACGGGAAAGAAAAAATTAAGACATAATTCAAAAAAAGTGAGGTACAGTCATCGGTGAATCATGTTTTTGCCTTCCTTCACATCATGATGTGACTCTATTAGGAGACGTAGTGGAGTGCAGTGCCCCACGGGTCAAGGTGCATCTTTCCTGGCTGCGACCCTTCATAGATGCTGCACTTTGTTTGTATTAGAAGAAAATCGAACGAAACCAAATAATGTTTATTGCAGACCATATACATTTTTTTATTATTGGTAGACTTGACTGAATGGCATGGATCCCAGGGTCAAGTTTTTAGGCTGACAACCCCATTTTGAAATTGGCTAAAGCCTTTATGTTAGGAGACCTGTAGGCTGCAACTGGGCAAAATACACTGAGCATCTCCACTTTGAAATCCATGGTCGGACTCTGTCAAATCCGTGAACACTGAACCATCCAGCTTTGGTTCAGTGGACACCACAGAGAGATTAAATGTTATTTGAAAAGAAAATTTTTATCAAAAAAATTTTTATATTTTTTGTAAATATATTTATATTTTATATATATTAAATTATTATAATATATTTTCTATAAAAATTTTAAGAAATTACAATTTAAATACAACCTAAGTGCCTCTTTAAATTATAGATAGGAGGTTTGAATCACATATGTAGAAAAAAATTCAAAGGAAGTTTCAAATCACTTCTTTGATCTAGTTAGATCTGCATACATACTAACCTCTTGTACAGTCTTTTTAGGTTTTCTCTCCCTGTAAAATAGGATAAATTATGTTATAAAATTGTTATAGTTGTCGTGACCAAAAAAAAAAAATCTGTGAACGCTGTTTTTGATGGTGCCAAGCTCGCAAGTAAAAGCACGCAGAGAATTTGGTAGGATGTTATAGCTAAACTAGGGCTGCAAACGAATCGAGCCGCTCGCGAGCGGTTCGAGTCAAGCTCGAGTCGAGTTCGAGCCAGCTCGAGTCAAACTCGAGTTCAGAATATTAAGCTCGTTAGCTCGCGAGCCGGCTCGCTAGTTTGAGTATATATATATATATATATATATATTTTTTATTTAATAATAAAAATACGTATATTATATATATATATATTTTTTTTATTTTTTATTTTCACAGTAAAATTACGTATATATCCTTAATATTATTTTATTTATTTTTTTAAAAATAAAATAATTATTTTTATTTTTTTCGAGCTCGACTCGACTTGATTCAAGTCGAGCTCGAGTTTGAAAATTACCGGCTCGTCGAGCTCGAGCTTGGTAAAATTCAGTCGAGACTCGGCTCGATTAGCTCAAAGTTCGACTCGATTCGGCTCGTTTGCAGCCCTAAGCTAAACTCTTTGCCACTGTTTTGTTACAGAGAAAAACGAAGCAGAGGAAAAGAAAGCAGGAAACGGTTAGGTGTGGTTTGAAGTTTAAAGCTGGTTTGAAGTTTAAAGCTGATAAGCACAAAAAAAAAAAAAAGGCATAATGCCGATGACAAGAACGATTCATGGCGGGCCTGGCGGCCCCTTCCGAAACTGTCATGGGATACAAAAATTCTTATTTGACAACCAAACAACTAATTGGGCACCACCAAAAAATTTTTAGTCTTAATGGATGAAAAATCAAGAGTTTAAACCTTATCTTTTATTACTTGCCACATTATGTGATTTTCTGTAGGCTCAGTTGAACCTTCCACTACATTAGGAGTAGGAGTAGAGTAAATAAGTCAATAATGACAAAAAAAAAAAAAAATGACAACCAAACTGGCATGGGGTACAAAAATTCTTTGCCAATATTTCACAACCACCCCTTTACAATAATTTTAATTTTGATTAGGACAGGTATTCCATCTTTATCCAATGAAATATGTTTGAAAATATTAATCATTAAAGAATATAAAAATCTATATATAATCCTTTCATGATTTAGATTAAAGTGTCATTTTTAGTATTTTCGTTAATAAATAGTCAAAGTCAAATTAATAAATTCATCCTTGCATTATTTTTTCCTTTTTTCTTTTTTCCTTTTCTATCTATCTGTATATGTCTCTTTCTCTCTCTCTTTAAAGAAAAGAAATGATTTTGAAAACCTATATTTTGACCTATAAAATCTTAATTTTTTTTAAATACTCCTACAAAAGAGATGGAAGAGAAATAAAAAATAAATAAAGAACAAGCAAAAAAGATGAAAGGGAAATACAAAATAAATAAATAATAAACAAAAAATATCAAATCTTTTTTTACTACAAATATCATTATAGTTTTTTAAAGCAAATCTTTAATGGTATTTTCAACTTCTAATTTATTTATTTTTTATTTCAATTTCCTTTTTTATGTTTGAAGGAAAAAAAAGAAGTAAAAGGAAAAATTTATCAATTTATCAGTTTATCAGTTTAATTTTGACTTTTTACTATTAATAATTAGTTTTAACGAAAAAATTAACGGTGACACGTTGAGCTAAACTATAGCTCAAAACTGTGATTGTAATCATAATTAAATCCTTTTAGTGTGTGTTTACAGCTCAAAAGTATGTTTTAAAGAATCACTTTTGAAAGTGCTTCTATCAGTTTAACAAAAGCATCATAATTCCAAACACGCTATCTATTTTTTTATAGTATAACTTTTGAAAGTTAAACAAGGACCTTTGTGCGAGAAACAGGTAGGTGCCTTACATTAGGGATAATTTCAGAAACCTTCCCTGAGGCTTTTAACAATTTCATTCACCTCTTCTAAAATTTGAAAAATTATACCTATCTTCCTTGATTTGATAGTTTTAGTAATAAAATCTTAAAATAATATTGACTTGGTCAAAATTTTAAATGAATACCCAAAAATACCCTTGTGTAATGAGTTTTCATTTATTTTCAATATAATTATAAGATTATAAAATATAATTATAAGGAAAATGTGCCAAATTTTGCTTGTTTACACTTACTATTTAATAAACAACTATAATAATAATTTTACTACTATGATAGGATACTTTTGACGGTATTTTATTATGGATTTAGATTTATAAGATAGAAAATAAAATATTGAAATAATTCATTTAGAGTTTATGAATTTTTCAAGTAGTAAGATTATCAGAATTTAGTAGTGGTTTTCGATAATTTCTTTTTGATTTATTGTTAATTTTAATACCAAAAAATAGAAAACAAAATTCAGCAAAAACATTGGATTATATAGAAGTTAATTCATAAAAGAAATTATTAGTTCGACATTTGGTTACAATAAAAACTAGAAGTAATAGTGGTAACTCTACAATTTTATTAGCAAAAAATTAAAAAAAAAGGAATAAGAAAGGAAGACAGTGAAAAAATAATTTTAAAAGTCATTCTAAATATAAACATACCAAACAAGAGAATTTTATTAAAATATTTAAGAATAGTATTTTTAAATAATAAGGGAGGTATATATATATTTAAAATCTTGAGAGAACTAAATGAAATTGTCAAAAACCTCAAGGAAGGTTTCTGAAATTATCCCCTTAAATTATTGTGCGACTCACACTAAACACCCGCTCATTTTCCGAGGGTATCGATGACAGCGTAGGTGCCTTAAATTATTGTGCGAGAAACAGAAGAAAAAGACAACGATCTGAGAATCAATCTGTGTTTAGAAAAGCATCTTTACTTGACAGAAAGTCCAAAAATTAAGAAGTAAACACAAAATTGATACCAAGCTTGCAATTATAAAGTTTGGAACAGGTGAGGAGGTAGCTCTACATTTCCTCTGTCCTCTCTTTTGGAAATGGAGATAACTTTTCCTGCTCTTCTTGTGAGCGTCCTCTGCTTTTTTGTTCTATGGAAGTTGACTGGGCTATTCATCAAAAGTTCCGAGAGGACTGATAGTCCCAGAAAACTCCCAGGGCCATGGAAGCTACCTCTGATTGGAAGTATGCACCATCTAGCTGGTTCTTTGCCACACCATGCTCTAAGAGACTTGGCTGAAAAATTTGGACCCATCATGCATCTGCAGATGGGAGAAATATCTACAGTGGTCATATCAGCACCACAGGAAGCAAAAGAAGTGCTGAAAGTTCATGACATTATCTTTGCAGACCGACCAGAATTTCTAGCTTCTAAGATACTTGGTTACGATAACTTGGATATCGCCTTTTCTCCTTACGGTGATTACTGGAAACAGATGCGAAAAATCTGTCTCCTAGAACTCCTCAGTCCCAAGAGCGTGCGGTCTTTTGGCACTCTCCGGGAGGATGAGGCCTCGAAGGTGATTAGATCCATCAAGTCTTCAAACTCACCAGTCAATATTACTGACAAAGCCTTCACTTTTACGAATGACATAGTCTGCAGAGCAGCTTTTGGAAAGAGCTTCGCGCACCAAGATCGTCTGATAACGCTGATAAATGGGGCAATTTCAGCAAGCGGAGGTTTTGATATAGCTGATTTGTTTCCTTCGCTAAAATTCCTTCATTCCCTGAGTGGTTTGAAGCCAAAACTGATAAAGCTGCATAACGAGATTGACCAGATGCTTGAAACCATAATCAGTGAGCGCAAACAGAAGCGAGCAAATCAATCAACCCCCGTTGGTTCTCAATTAGAAGTGGAAGATTTAGTTGATGTCCTATTAAGACTCAAGGAAAGTGGTGACTTCAATATTCCTATTTCAACAGACAGCGTCAAGGCTGTTATTTGGGTAAGTATATAACATATCACAGACACCTCAAGTAAATTTCCCGTTTCATCATATTTTTAAGTAACCATTTTCTCTCGTACTGTAATACAGGACATTTTTGCGGCTGGGACTGAAACTTCTGCAGCCACAATAGACTACGCAATGGCAGAGCTGATTAGAAACCCAGGTGCGATGGAAAAGGTGCAAGCTGAGCTGAGACAGGTCCTCAAGGGGAAGGAAACAGTACAAGAGACAGAATTGAAGGAATTGAATTACCTAAAAGCAGTGATCAAAGAGACTCTGAGGCTGCACCCTCCTCTTCCACTGATACTTCCAAGAGAAGGCAGGGAGCCATGTAAGATTGGTGGTTACGATATTCCCGTCAAAACTAAAGTCATGATAAATGCCTGGGCAATTCATCGGCATCCTGAAGTTTGGCCTAACCCCGAAAAGTTTAAACCAGAGAGATTTCTTGACAGTGGCAGTGACTCAATAGGGATGAATTTCGAGTATATCCCATTTGGCGGCGGACGAAGGATTTGCCCAGGAGTATCATTTGGTTCGGCAGGTGTTGAGCTTCTTCTTGCTAAGCTGCTCTACCATTTTGACTGGTCACTTCCCAATGGAACTGTAAGTCCTGACACGCCAGACATGACCGAGGTCTTTGGTGCAACTGCAAGAAGAAAGAGCAGCTTGATTTTAGTTGCAACTTATCATGATCCATTTGCATAGTTCGAATTCTGGTGTGCACTACTGGACACCAAAGAAGAAGAGACACTGTTTTGCTGGCCGGGTTGGATTCTGCATTAGCAAAATAAACTCCACACGGAATCCTGTAACCGCGGAATATTCTATGGAAGTTGCTCCATATTTTGTTTATGTAATAAACGTTTAACGTTCGTGAATTTACATATTGCCTTTCGATGACGAATCCAGATAGTTTTAAATGGTCTTTAATCAGCGTATATTTGGTTATTTTTATGGATTATTCCGTGTGAATCAGTTATTTTTTGGGGCGTTTTTCAAGTATTTTAGATGAAAAACAGAGTTAAAAACTTTTATGTGGATGTATTTGAGTGTTTTTGAGATATATTTTAAAAGTTTGGATTGTATTTTTGTTATTTTTCATGAAAAAATTACTATAGTGATTTGATGTATATGAGTGAAATAGATAATAACAAAATGTGATTACGAAAAATGACGCAATTTTGTGAATGGCAATCCAAACAGAATCATTACTCATCACCGCCATCCACAATCGCCACTATCCCTTTCCTCTTCTTCCCTCCTTTCTTCTCTCTCTCCCCCTCTTTTCTTCTCCCTCTTCCTTCCTTACCCTTCTTCCTCCTCTTCCCTCCTCCCCTCTTCTCCCTTCCCTTTCCCCCATGGGCACCCTGCCTCCTCCTCTCTCCCGCCATGACCGATCGCAACCAGAGGGCGGCGACCAAATTCAGATCTGGTTGTGCAAGCAGCAATGATTTCCTATCTGGGCGTGCATGTATTTGAGACTAGGTTTCGCAATTTTTGGCTTTAATTGGTTGTTTTTTTCGTGTTATTTTTGGGGTCGAGTCTTGGTAATCTTTTGTGCAAAGCCTGTGAAGTTTGGAGCAAAAATTGAAGAGGAGTTGGTGGAGCTATCGCTGTTCAAGGCCAATTACGGCATTTTGAGTGGATGTTTCAGAAAGAAAAAAGCTGATTCGAGATCAATGCAAAAAATAAATCAGACCTTGTAATATAATCCAAATGTTGTTAGTGGGAAAGGGTGGCTGCGATGGTCAATGGCTGTCAGATAAAAATTGTGATGCAGCGCACGTGAGATTAAAAGGTGTATTAAAAGTGTGTCTTTGTAACGCAAGTAAATAATTTTTGGTCAAATAATAGCAAAATTCAAGAAATCATTCATAAGGCTTAGAAAAGAAAAGGAAAGGAAAATATAAGAAATGAAATCCCACCCCTGGAGGGGTTCTCTCAAGCGCCGAGGGCTCTAAAGAAGAAAAATTTTGAGGTTGATGGGTGGCGACAGTGGATGGTTGTGTGGTGGAATTTTTGTTTTCTATACGTAAGGTTTTTTTTGTATAAATTGATGTTTTCAGAATTATTTTTATTTATGTATTATTGGACCATTATATTTGAAATATTAATTTTTTGAAAAATAGTGAAATCAAAACAGAGCCAATAACCTATATTCGATTGAGACCTGTAGCCCCAGGCGACAAATTCAAGTAGGGGTGGCAATGGAACGGATTTGAGGTGGGGGATCCTTTTCCCGCCCCCGCCCCTCGCTCCGTTGTCAAATAACTCCCTCTATCCCCTACCCCTTACTCGTATCCCGCCTCCGTCCCGTTTCTCCTGTGAGGGAAGAAATTAACTTATCATAAATATTCACTTACAATAATATAATCGTAATCAACATTAAAAAAGATTAAAAAGTTGTCAAGATGGAAATAAAGTACAACAAGTCAAGTTACATTTCCATTTTCAATAAACTCAGTCAAGTTAATTTCTCATATTCAACAAACTAAAAACACTCAACAATAAGTCCAGTTTTTCTCTTCATTAACATAACTCAACAATTTCAGAACATTTGCTCTTCATCAATCTTGAGATGTGATAACTCACTTGATAAAGCAACCCTGACATTTGATGCTAAAATAAAAGAAGAAACTTGTCACCAGACTATAGTGTATAACAAACAATTGGAGAAAATCAATTTAGATGAATCAAATTTCTTTAATACCTATTCAGTAACATAATCAATATCATCTTCTTCATCAAACAATATATTACATGATATCCCTTCCGAAGTAGAGCAAGTAGCTGCACCAAAATTAAAAAGAAATAGCCATAGATTTATTAAATAAAGAAATGCAAAAAAAATTTGTATGAATTTAAAAGTAAAAGTTAATTCTTTTGTATACCATTTATTTCATTCTAGAGCCCAGTGTGAGTACACGTCAATGCTTCTAAGGTATGGGGTGAAGTTTACATCGATGAGAACTAATTATTCTTCCACAAGTACTAAATGCAGATTCAGATGCCACACTTGAGACGGGTACAGCTAGAATATCCTTAGCCATTTTTTGTAAAGTGGGGTATTTAACGCCATGTGTTTTCCACCAACCAAATATGTCAAAAGTCGGAACTCTTTGTAACACATTTTCCTCAAGATAAAAATCGAATTCCGACTTAGAAGTAACATCACTAGAGTTAGAAGCCACAAACTTATGAATCAACAAGAGGATCTGTTTCAACTTCATTCTTATCATGACTCCCACTAACATGCTCACTATGTGAAGCCATGGATTCACTATCAACTTTATTTCCGCCTAAACTAGATGGATATTGATAATCATGCAACAAAGAATAACAATTTTGACGAATAGCTTCAATTTTCATGAATGATTCATCACCATAAATGATAGGAAAATAATACTCAATCAACTTCATTTTGTATCTAGGATCCAAAACTGCAGCAATCCCAAATATCACATTGCAATGTTTTCAATATTTTTGGTATTTTGCCATCATCTTTTCTGCCATTACTCTAATTAAACAATTTGGACATTTCATCTATTGAGCCAATGATACCTTAATATCACAAACTTTTGCAAAAAATTCATTTGATGTAGGATATTGAGTACCAAAGAACATTTCAGCGACTTGGTAGAATAATCTCAGCTTCTCACAAATGGCATTACAAACTACCCAATCATCATCATGTGGCAAACTAGTGTAGTGTTTCTCACGCACTTTAACCTGTGGAAATACGTCTTTATAAATTGCAGCTGTTTGTAACATTAGAAAGTTGAATTCCAACTGGTTTTACAATTCAAACACAACTTTTTAGTAGAAGCAATACGAAATTGGCGAGCCGCTTCTTCAAAATTTTCAATTCTAGCAGCACAAGTAGTCCAATACACCACACTATCATGAATTCTTTCAATAGCATCCGATATTATTTCTAAACCATGTTTGACAATCAAATTTAAGATATGGGTAGCACAATGCATTTGAAGCACTAGACCATCTATCAACAAATCACTCACATTCAACTTTTCCAACAAACAATTAATCATATCATCATTGGTGGAACAGTTATCTAAGATAATCGTAGATATCTTACGATCAATATTCCAATCCATCAATGAACTAAGAAGCATATCACTTAACACTTGTTTGGTATATGGAACAGGAACATAGATAAACCTAAATACAAGAAAAAAAATAAGTTGCTCATGTATAACAAACAATAAACATAATTCAAGTTTTTAACTTTTGAAAACATACTTCAAAATTTGACTTTGTAAGATCCAAGAATCATCAATATAATGTGTAGTGATAGCCATGAAGCCTGTCTTTGTGTTGTTGGAAGTCCACATATTGGTCGTAATTGCCATCTTACTTCCAAGCTACTCCAAGATATTACAATTCTTCAATCTTTGCAATTCATAGATCTTCAAAATATCCCCTTTAATTGTATTTCTTGAAACAAGTTTAAAACGTGGCTGCAAACTCTTAATAAATTTTCGAAAGGCTATATGATCTACAATAGATAATGGATACTCAGCAATACAATTGCAGATGCAAGCTCATGGCGTAACTGTTGTTGATCGAACACATAATTGTGCAATTATTGTTTGCCATCATTCTTTTTACTACCACTTCGGAGTAACATTTGCCTAATATCTTGTTTAGACTTTTAGGCTTGTTTAGACTTTTTAGCACACCTTTTGTAATGATCATGCAAACTACTCATCTCATGAGTGCTACCTGTCTTGTATTTTTTTTTTTACAATATTTGCACACACCATAAAAATGCCATCTTCACCTTTCTCTCTATCAAAATGTGCCCAAATTTTTTATTTTAATTTTCTTTTTCCTCCAATTTCATATTCATATTCATCTTCTTCTACTGCATCTGTCAAGTCAATTGATTCAACATTCATTGATTGTGGAATTGGTGAATTATCCCCTTGTTTAGATGCAATTAGATTTTTGGATTGATTCATTGTTATAAGAATTCTACAAAGACAAGAAAGCAAATAGCGCAATAAATGGACTACTCACATTGATGAATTTTAAAATAAATCATATAATACAACAAATTTGGATAAAAATTTGTTCTTTTTAGTACGTAAAATTGCATAACTAGCATAGAAAAATTCAATGAAGCAAATTCAAGCAATTAGTTAAAGACTAATGTAAAATCGCCATTTGGTGACTCGGCTTACCTGTTCATATACCAAGAGAATCATCAGGAGGAAATCAATGACATATGGAAGAAGGCTCAAGATTTAAAGTCTTGATATATTTCCACTACACACCCACTTATAATCTCACACGTCAATCATAGATACCACAAGTGTATCACTTATGATAGAAAATACTGTTTCGGGATCTCTACCTTCTCTAATACCCTCTTTAGTTGTCAAATCATTTATAGGTTTAAACTATTAGAACAATATCAATTCAGAAGAAAACACTAACTTTACTTTCCAATTTGAATTGAGCATTTCACACATGCATGATCATGTGAGTATATTTTCTTCAACTACTCTACTAAATCATGTGGACTGCATGTATATAATGAAGAGAACCTCATACACTTATTTAGACACATACAAATCAAAATGAAAACTCCGAGATTACCAGATTGGAACCAGATATTAGAATTTCAAGAGAAGACTTTTGTGCAGATACCACTGGCTCAGCAAGAAAACTCAGTGGAGATACTCTCCATACATACTCCAGTCTTTACCCAAACATAACCACTGTTTGCAGCAGAAAAACGCACATGCCAATGGATCAATACTAGAAGTTATGAAACAATTGGAACAAAAATAAGTAATTAGTAGTCAACTCATCACTTTCTTGCCGTTTTACAAACTTCATTCTTTTAAAAAGCAACAATATCCAAATCTCACTTTCAAAGTGCATATATTAATGAAAACCAAATCTGTAGTGGCTTTTATTGGAAGGTCAGTGTCTAGAAAAAGAAGGTGAAATAGCCTCTTATTGTTGCCTCTGTTAAACTTCTTCCATTTGTGAATTCTCTAACCATGGATTCTATACCAACTTTGGGAAGATAGGAAGAGGCACTGTAAGTAAAATAGCAACTTTGGAAAAATTAGAATGAACCCAATGGAGATTAGCAGCAGATGAATAGCAGGGAGCCAATTTGTGGACTGTAAGAATAGAATGGCCAAAATTCGAGCTGCAGGTTGGGCTCGGGTGAGGAGAAAAGAAAAAAAATGGAAAAACAAAAACTAAAGAGAAAGTTAAAGTGTGAAGGAAGGGAACCGATCGAAATAAAAAAAGGATTAGGAGCAAAAAAGGTTGGAATTGGATAGCTTAGTTTTGGGGGAGGGACGTTGGAAACAATAGTCCAAGAAATTTCTTTCAGTTGTTGTGGCGGTGCGATCGTTGGCACCTGACCAGCGTTGTAAGTAAGGGTGCAACTTTGAAAAATTTAGGATTGTATTATATATATATATTTCATTGTATGCGGGGGACGGGGCTAGGGATGGGACGGGTGTATGTTGCCCCACCCCTCACCCCTGCCCCGCCCCATTTCTACCCTCGCGGGCACCCGCCCCCATTGTCTTCCTTAAATTCAAGTGTTAGATCATTACTGAGTCTAACACAGGAACCGTCTAAATTTGAGATTAGGATGGTGATGTATTTCAAAATTTTGTTTTATGAAAACTTCAAAACAACTACTTTTTTATGATGCATGCATATTTAAATTAAAATACTCTATGCATATTTTTTATT
Organism: Coffea eugenioides; assembly: GCF_003713205.1. Classification (NCBI taxonomy): domain Eukaryota; kingdom Viridiplantae; phylum Streptophyta; class Magnoliopsida; order Gentianales; family Rubiaceae; genus Coffea; species Coffea eugenioides. Next base: position 37,741,192 of record NC_040039.1, read on the forward strand.
TCCATAAACAACCACCCAATCAGACCTATTTACGGACTGAAAATCTTACACTATCCCTACATGCCCACTGAGGGTGCAAAGGAACCTAATTAAGCTGAGTTCTTTAGAGTTGAAACTTGTTTATTCCAACATGTTTTTAATCTTGAGAAAGTTTGGCTTGGATTTGTCGAGCCGAAACTAAATGATCTTTTATCGAGTCGAAATGGAATTGACTTCGAGTAGCTTGAATCGAAACCAATTTACATTATGTTGAATCCCAGTTCGCATGCTTTCAAGAGGAACTCTATAGATCACAATCCTTAGGCCTCTAGGAAACATCAGTGTTTGATTTTTAAGTTAAACCTTCTCATAGCCAAACTTTTTTGAATCAATTAGCAAAACTTGAAGTACCAATAGTGTGAGAACCCGAAAAGTTTCTAATTTTCTAGTCATTATTTTAATTCTTTGCACATATTTTCTATATTTTTATTTATTAGACTGATTTTTTAGATATTTTTATAGGTGAGTATAGGTTTTAAATCATTTTTCTAGTACAAGTTAGTTTAGGTGACATCAGTGGTACTTATGAGACGTGGGATCCGCTAGTGCGTAAAGTGCGATAAATTTTGATGATTAGATGGAGTTTTGTGTAAAGGAATATTACTGTATACAGTGCTAGGAGATAATTGGAGGTTGGCTAGATTAATTAGTGTTGGGAGACAAGAGGATGAGATTAAACATTAAAGGTGCTAGGTGTCGCAACATGATTGGATGTTAGACTTTGACCACTTTCTTCCAACTTTACTAAATATCAAATTTGACCCAAAAATCATCTTCATTTTCTTCACCTTGGCCGACCATTGAGGAGAGAAAAAGAGAGGAAAACTTTATCTTGTTTCTTCAAATCCAAGCCCAAATCTTGAGTTCCAACCATTAACATCTCAAATCACTCCGTAAAAACTCCTTGCTAGGAAGGATTAAAGAGGTTGGTGGAGTTGTTTTGGAAAGGGAAGCACTAAGCTACCAATTTTTCTTGGGGTTTTAAGGTAATCTTGTCAAGACCTTCCTCTTTACTTAAATTAATAGTTCATTAGTGGATTAGAGTTGTTAAATAGGTAGTTTTATGAGAAAGTTCATGTTTTAAGGTAGAGTTATGGTAACTTTCAGATTTTTGGTTGAATTTCTGTCCTTATTTAATGCTTAAGGATATGCCATGGATTGATAGCTTTGTTGTGTGTGAAATGAACCTTGTATATGCTAGATGTGATTTCCTAGGGAAAATTTTAGCTTGTGTAGCTAAATTTTAGTTTAGGGTTTGGGATTTGGGGCTTTTTTATAGTTGGCTTTTGAGCTTTTAATTGGTTAAGATTGAAGGGTATTGTGACGCTAATTAGGTGTGGTATAAAACTTATATGGTGTGTGTGAAATTGTGGGTGATTTGAGTTGAGGTTCGGGTTTGATTGAAAGGTGGAAAAGTAAGGATAATCTAAAGGAAATGTTGTCCAAATTTTAAGTCCATGTGATTCCTTTGAGTTGGGATGATTGTGAGTAGAGATGAAAAGTGTTGGGGTTGTTCATACCGTTGGCACCAATTGTCCCTTATTTTCACTCCCGAGTTCTATTTGACCTTGCATTAATAGTTTATTGAATGAGTAATTGACTCGTAATCGAGTCTCAATTATTTTCCTGATTGTTCGTAGGACGTTCCGGTGACTCAAGGCGTATCTCAGGAAGAAACATTTAAAGTTCGCTTTCTTTGAATTGGTGAGTGTACCACTCACATGATTGTTATTTCATGGCTTTATTTGTACTTGAAATCTGTGACTGGAATGTTTGTGATTACTATTATGCTAGATGAGACGAGGATGTACTTCATCACTCTCGTTCTCTATTGCTTATTGGACCGTTTACTGTATCATTTGGAAATTTTCTTGGTTGTACTTGAACTGGTGTCGTTTGGACGTGTATCCAACGACCTTTACTATTAAATCTGAGCTCAACCTCATAGGTAGTCATTTGAATCGGGTCGGCAAGGCTTGGTCGAGGAAAATTGACAAGCCATGGGGATTGTTCCTGGGAATCTTTGGGTATTGAGACTCTTGATTCCGGTATACTCGAGTATTACCATCTTTGTTTTGTTTGGTGTTTGAGCCCGGTAAGGGGTATGTGTGGTGGACGAAAATCGGAGTAAAGTGGAGTCTACGGTCATGGTCACTCTTTAAGCGTTGACGGAGAGTCAACGAGGTGGGATCAAGTACGGCAAAAAAGGAAAAGGGCTCTTGAGAGCCGTCCGTATCCTTTTACTCCCTGTTGATGTATGGTGTTCGTTTCTACTCACTTGATGAATGTATTTGGATTGAGTATCATTGTATTTTTGTGATTCTTGAATACTTGAGTGATGGTATTGGGCGAAAACTCACTCTGTTAACTTTGTTTTCCTTACGGGGTACAATCTTTTGAAAATATGATGTTTTGAAGAATGAGTTGAGCTAGTATAGATATTCTTTTGTATAGTTCCTCGGTAGTTGAAAAATCCTAAATGTATCTTGATTCAATGTTCCCTTTTGATTTGTAAATTTATAAACGTGTGTATATAAAAGTGATTAATCATGTTCATGTGTTATATTTGATTTGAGAATGTTCATTCTCTAGAGTTATATAAAGTTACTTGTACTCGTTTGGGATTTGGACAAGTTCGGAATTTGAACGAAGAAGGAAAAAAAATTCTGGCAGGAATTTCTGCAGGAGAATCCAGCCGCAAATCTAGCCAGTTCTTGGCCGGATTGACAGGGGATTTTGAATCCGTTTGGATTCAGCTACTGCCTCCAATCTGGCCGGATTGTGACGTGGCAGTCACTGTTCACTTTCAGTTTCATTTTTGCATTTTCGTTATTCGCGGTTGTCGAATCGTTTAAGCGCTGTAATATATTTCAAAATGTTTTAGTTTGCGTATGTCTGTCTTAGTAGTCCTGGTGAGAGTTGGGCAGGCAGTCCGCTAACCCCTTTGGTACGCCTTAGGGGAAGGTGGGGCTGTTACAGTTGGTATCAGAATCTAGGTTAGAAATGACTTGGGCGAGTTAGAATTTTATTTCTTAGGACTTGTGGGGATTGTATTAGGGCGCCGTTAAGTGTGATTATCTTGTCTAAGATGTGAACCTTTGATATCCTTGTAGGTTATGGCTGGAGCTAATGAGGGGGGCGGAGGTGAGCCGCCTTGGAGACGCTTTCGCGTCATTGATTACCAAGAGAGGGTTGGAGGTCCGATCTGGCTTTGGTATACTACTAGTAGGACTCGACGCTGTAGCCGTTGTCAGAACTATTCTTATATCGACCATGTAGTCGTGGCGGTACTAGACGAAAGAAGGAGGCTTAGACGTGCCGCCGCCAGGGATCACACTGAGATGCTTAGACTGAGGGGCATCATAAGGATGCAAGCGGATCGGATTGGGGAGTTCTAGGGGAACATAGCCATGGAGCAAGAACAGACGAATGCTCTTAGAAAGCAGTTACAAGTAGTCAATGACCGTCTTACGAACGTGGTCAGGGAGGTTCGAGACCGGTCTGGGGGCATCATTAACGAGTACGAGGCGCTAATCCAGGGAGTAGTTGGTGCGAACGTACAAGTGAAGGCTCCAGGTAACGGAGCACCTGGAGAAGGGGACACGCCTAGTTCTAGTGATGGGGGAGAGTCTGTGGGCTCAGTAGGGAACTAGGTTAGAGCTCCTTCGAGCTACGTTTTGATTCCATGGGAGGAGTAGTTAAGGGGAAGAACTCTTAGCTAGCTGCTTTTGTATTTTTGGTCTAGCTTGTAAATAGTACTTGTGATGACCCCGTCATCTCATGGAATTTTCTTTGTTTGTATTTGACTAACTGTTATTGTGTGACTTGTTTGATACGGTTGTGTTATATGTATATATGTTTTTGATTCGTGAGTATCTTTTGTTCCTCGTTTATGCCTATATTTATCTTTAATGTTATATTCATGCTTCGACCCTAGATTGGTTAAATCCAATGGAGGGTACCCGAAGTGGACGAGGTCGTGGACGTTGAATTTGGCAACCCCTGAATAAAGGGGGTAATCGGGAACCAATGTTTGAACCAAATCCGGAACTAGGGATTGATCCTAATGCTCAGGTAGCAGCGGCTATCCAACGTATGACCGATCTCTTGGCCCATGTAGTGGAACGTCAGGGCCAAAACCCTATGCCTCAACCTGAAGACCCTAGTAATCATGTGGAGAGCGAGGATAGAGCTCTCGAAAGATTTCAGAAGTTCTCCCCACCAAAATTTCTTGGAGGGCCAGATCCAGATGTGGTCGAGAGGTGGTTGGAGAAGATGGTGGACATATTCGCTGTTTTGCACTATACGGAGGAGAGGCAGGTCACTTTTGCTGTCTTTCAGTTGGAAGGGGTAGCCCGTTCTTAGTGGAATGTAATAAGACAAAAGTGGAAAAAAGAACAGACGCCGAGGACGTGGGTGAATTTCATGAAGGAATTCAACGCCAAATTTTTCCCTCCTCTAATTCAAGAAAGGATGGAAGATGAGTTTATTCGGTTTTGCCAGGGAACTCAGACCGTAGCCGAGTACGAGAACCAATTTACTCGGTTATTCAAGTTTGCCCCTGAACTAATTGTGACCGAACAAAGACAAATCAGGCGTTTTGTCCAAGGATTAAATGTTGAGATTCAGAAGGACCTAGCTGTAGCCCAAATCAATGCCTTTAGTGAGGCAGTAGAGAAGGCCCAACGAGTTGAAAATGCCAGGCTACAAGTGAGAAACTTTCAAGCGAAGAAGCGAGAATTTCCTGGAAGTAACTCGCTCCAGAGGGATAAGAGTACTCCTCCCAAGTTTGGAAGAGGAACTGGAGGTGGAAGGCTGTCGGGAATGTCGAGAGGGGCCCCGTCGAGAGGTGGCCAAGTTGGGCGAGGCCAAAGAGGAGGTTCCCAGGGAGGCTCGGCTTCTACACCTCGCGGTCCTTGTGGGTATTGTGGAAAGCCGAACCACATAGAGGACAATTGCTGGAGGAAGGAAAGAAAATGTTTGCACTGCGGGAGTGCAGATCACCAAATTGCTAATTGTCCGGTTCTACCACGAGAAGGAAGTGAGAGCCAGCAATCGACGAGGACCAATTCTGGCCAGGCTAAAGTGGAAGGGGCTAAACAAAAGGTATTGGCTCGGGTGTACTCTCTAGAGCCACAACAGGTCCCTGATTCTTCTGAGATCGTAGAAGGTACGATCCCTGTATTCCACCGATTTGCGAAAGTTTTAGTAGATCCCGGTGCTACTCATTCATTTGTCAACCCCAATTTCATGTGCGAAATTGATATAGAACCTGCTAGTTTACCTTATGATTTAGAAATTAGTACCCCTACGGGGAACCACCGTTTGTTCACTAGTATGGTTTATAAAAATTGTGAACTTTGGGTAGGAAAGAGAAAATTGTTGGGGGATCTGATAAGTCTGTCCATTAAGGGATATGATGTGATGCTAGGCATGGATTGGTTGGCTCGGTATAATGCTCAATTTGATTGTAAAAGAAAAGTAGTGGAGTTTCATATTCCTGGGGAGGCTACCTTAAGGCTAAATATAAGGGGTAGGTTAGCCTCATCTGCATTGATTTCGGGCATTCGAGTTAGGAAATTGCTGAGTAGAGGAGCGCAAGGGTTCTTAGCTTTTCTAATCAATACCCTCACCGATAAATTGAAGGTAAAAGATGTACAAGTGGTGAAGGAATATCCGGACGTGTTTCCTGATGAATTAGTAACCTTACTTTCGGAGAGAGAGATAAAATTCAAAATTGATTTGTTACCGAAAATATCACCTATCTCTAAGACCCCATATCGGATGGCTCCTGCCGAATTTCGAGAGTTGAAATTGCAGTTACAAGACCTTTTGGAGCGAGAGTTTATTCGAGAGAGTGGATCCCCTTGGGGAGCCCCTGTGCTATTTGTGAAGAAAAAGGGATGGGAGTTTACGGATGTACATAGATTACCGGGGGTTAAATAATATGATGGTTAAGAATAAGTACCTACTGCCACATATTGATGAATTGTTCGACCAGTTGCAAGTAGCCAGTGATTTTTTCGAAATTAGACCCCCGACAGGGGTACTACCAGTTGTTAATCAGGAAGGAGGATGTACCAAAAATTGCATTCAATTCTAGATATGGCCATTTTGAGTTCGTAGTCATGCCATTTGGACTGACCAATACCCCTGCTGCTTTCATGGATTTGATGCATAGGATTTTTAAACCCTATTTGGATCGATTTGTAATTGTATTTATCGACGACATTTTGGTTTACTCAAAAATTTGAGAGGAGTATGAGCAGCACTTAAAAATTGTCTTTCAAACCCTAAGAGAGCACCAGTTGTATGCCAAATTTAGTAAGTGTGAGTTTTTGCTGGAGAAAATTTCTTTTTTAGGGCATGTAATTTCACAAGAGGGCATTTCTGTCGACCCAGCGAAAGTAGAGGCCGTGACTGACTGGAAGAGGCCAGAAAACCACACAGGGATTCGAAACTTTTTAGGGTTGGGTAGGTACTATAAGCGTTTTATTAAGGATTTTTTCAAACTTGCCGGTCCTTTAACTGATTTGACAAAGAAAAATGGTTGTTTTGTGTGGAATGCTAGGTGTGAAGTTAGTTTTCAAAAACTGAAAAAAAGACTAACCATGGCACCAATTCTAACTTTGTTTAACGGAAAAGATAGTTTCACTGTTTATACGGATGCTTCGAGAGAAGGTTTGGGGTGCGTGTTGATGCAAAACAAGAATGTGATATCTTTTGCCTCTAAAAAATTGAAACCTCACGAGCAGAACTATCCAACCCATGACCTGGAGCTAACTGCAGTTGTCTTTGCTCTGAAAAAGTGGAGATACTATCTATACGGGGTAACTTTCAAGGTTTACTCTGACCATAAGAGTCTTAGATACCTCTTCTCGCAAAAGGAATTGAACATGAGACAGCAGCAATGGATGAAATTTCTGGAGGACTATGACTGTACCATCAACTACCATCCGGAAAAGGCTAACGTGGTGGCCGATGCCTTAAGTCGAAAGGCTCAAGTGACGGGGTTAATGATTAAGGAATGGAACCTGTTAAAATTGATTAGTGAATGGAACCCTTGTCTTGGCAATCAAAAAGCGATTTACTGGAGCGAATTAAAGGGGCCCAGAAGGAAGACTCGATGGTACGGAAGTGGGGGAAGAAGGCGAAAAAGGGAGAAACGTCTAATTTCAATCTTAGTTCCGAGGGAGTTTTGAAGTATCAGAACTGAGTAGTGGTGCCCAAAGATGAAACTTTGAAGGAGGAAATCTTAGAGAAAGTTCATCGGTCGAAGTATACGATCAATCCGGGTAGTAGCAAGATGTATCAAGATTTAAAAGGGGCCTATTGGTGGGACAACATGAAGAAGAAAATTGCCCAATACGTATGAAATTGTCTCATCTGTCAACAAGTTAAGGCTGAACATAAAAAATCATCTGGATTGTTACAACTCCTTGAGATACCCGAATGGAAGTGGGAAAACGTTACGATGAATTTCGTTTCAGGTTTGCCATGAACACAACGAGAACATGATACTGTTTGGGTGATCGTCGATCGATTAACCAAATCGGCCCATTTCTTGCCAGTGAACATGAAGTATTTCATGGATAAATTGACTCAATTATATGTGTATGAGATTGTGAGACTACACGGAGTCCCAGTAAGTATAGTTTCGGATAGAAACCCTCGTTTTGTGTCCAAGTTTTGGCAAAAATTTCAAGAAATCTTGGGGACCAAACTTAACTTTAGTACCACTTATCACCCCCAAACGAATGGACAGTCGGAGCGAACCATTCAAACCCTTGAAGATATGTTACGGACTTGCATTTTAGATTTTGGGGGTAGTTGGAGCCAACATATGACGTTAGTAGAGTTCGCATACAACAATAGTTACCATTCGTCAATTCAAATGGCACCGTACTAAACTTTTTACGGGAAGAAGTGCCGATCACCGATTTATTGGAATGAAGTGGGAGAAAAGAGAATCCTAGATCCAACAACCATTCCTTGGATGGAGGATGCACAAGAAAAGGTTAAGTTAATACGTCAAAGACTTCAAACAGCTCAGAGCCGACAAAAGAGCTACGCGGACAACCGAAGGAAGGACTTGGAGTTCGAAATTGGAGATCGTGTCTTACTTAAGATTACGCCATTATGAAGTGTCACAGCGGGAAAAGGAAAGAAACTTCAACCGAGATTCGTAGACACCTTCAAAATCCTCCAAAGAATTGGAAAGGTGGCTGATACGAATCCTAGGAGGTGTTCAAACCCTATTTCTAGATCCAACAAAGATTCATTGAGGGCCAATGAATAGAGTCAAAAACAAGAAATTCATGTTGCAAATCCAATGTTCAAATTCCTTGAGAGAACCGAATTCAAGTCTATTAGTTTACTACTTTGCATCTTTAATTGCTCAAGTCATTAGTTGGTTAAGTAGCTGACTTTATGACTTGTTCATGAGTCGTGTGATTAGCTCATGTTGAGTATAGGATTAATTTGGTCATTAGTTTGTTATTCATGTGATCCTTGATTAGTTAGTAGATCCATTAGCTAGCTTAGGTATTCGGCAGCCTCAAGAGATAAGGGTCATGGGTTTCCAAGTTGTTTGCAAAGCCTTGTTAGTTTCCTTATTCTAATTAGGTTAGGAGTTGAGTCTTGTAAGCCTATAAATAGGCATAAATTGTCATTAATAAGGGCAGACATTTTATGAATTAAAAATTGAGAGTTTTCTCTTGACTTCTTTGAAGCAACTTTGAATACCTTAGAGTTGGTCTCGAGGATTCAAACCAGCTTATCAATTCAAGACCATGTTGAATTGTGGCGCCTTTTACCCTTCTAATCAATCTCGAGTTGTCCTTGATTGGTTTAGAATCCACCAATTTTATCTATAGCCTGATCAAGATAGATCCTTCCGCTGCCTGTACAATTCGTTTCTTCAAGAGTGGGAGCTTGGGGATTCGGGTTCGCATCAGTGGCGTATCGACTCGAACTACCCGCAAGCTTGTCTAGAATTCACGATGTCTTCCACATCTCGATGCTCAAGAAATATCATTCTGATCCGACTCACATCTTACTACCAGAAGAAATTGAAATCGATGAGTCACTCACTTATGAAGAGAAACCAGTGCAGTTACTTGATCGGAAGATTAAGGAACTGAAAAACAAGCAAATACTATTGGTGAAGATCTTATGGAGAAACCAAGGAGTAGAAGAAGCGACTTGGGAAGTGGAGGAAGAGATGCAAAAGAAATACCCTGAGCTATTTGATAATCAAGGTGAGAAATTTCGAGGACGAAATTCTTTTAAGGGGGAGAGAGTGTGAGAACCCGAAAAGTTTCTAATTTTCTAGTCATTATTTTAATTCTTTGCACATATTTTCTATATTTTTATTTATTAGACTGATTTCTTAGATATTTTTATAGGTGAGTATAGGTTTTAAATCATTTTTCTAGTACAAATTAGTTTAGGTGACATTAGTGGTACTTATGAGACGTGGGACCCGCTAATGCGTAAAATGCGATAAATTTTGATGATTAGAAGGAGTTTTGCTTAAAGAAATATTACTGTATACAGTGTTAGGAGATAATTGGAGGTTAGCTAGATTAATTAGTGTTGGGAGACAAGAGGATGAGGTTAAACATTAAAGGTGCTAGGTGTCGCGACATGATTGGATGTTAGACTTTGACCACTTTCTTCCAACTTTACTAAATATTAAATTTGACCCAAAAATCATCTTCATTTTCTTCACCTTGGCCGGCCATTGAGGAGAGAAAAAGAGAGGAAAACTTTATCTTGTTTCTTCAAATCCAAACCCAAATCTTGAGTTCCAACCATTAACATCTCAAATCACTCCATAAAAACTCCTTCCCAGGAAGGATTAAAGAGGTTGGTGGAGTTGTTTTGGAAAGGGAAGCACTAAGCTACCAATTTTTCTTGGGGTTTTAAGGTAATCTTGTCAAGAACTTCCTCTTTACTTAAATTAATAGTTCATTAGTGGATTAGAATTGTTAAATAGGTAGTTTTGTGAGAAAGTTCATGTTTTAAGGTAGAGTTATGGTAAATTTCAGATTTTTGGTGGAATTTCTGTCCTTATTTAATGCTTAAGGATATGCCATGGATTGATAGCTTTGTTGTGTGTGAAATGAACCTTGTATATGCTAGATGTGATTTCCTGGGGAAAATTTTAGCTTGTGTAGCTAAATTTCAGTTTAGGGTTTTGGATTTGGGGCTTTTTTATGGTTGGCTTTTGAGCTTTTAATTGGTTAAAATTGAAGGGTATTGTGACTCTAATTAGGTGTGGTATATAACTTATATGGTGTGTGTGAAATTGTGGGTGATTTGAGTTGAGGTTGGTGTTTGATTGAAAGGTGGAAAAGTAAGGAAAATCTAAAGGAAATGTTGTCCAAATTTTAAATCCATGTGATTCCTTTGAGTTGGGATGATTGTGAGTAGAGATGAAAAATGTTGGGGTTGTTCATACCGTTGGCACCAATTGTCCTCTATTTTCACTCCTGAGTTCTATTTGACCTTGCATTAATAGTTTATTGAATGAGCAATTGACTCGTAATCTTTTTTTTTTCGAAACGATAGGAATATATATTACTTGAACAAAAGGTATTTACACCCGAGCAAAGGCTCGATACATTCATTGTGCATCTAGCACATTAGATTGGGATTAACCCATTCTATATCTTGATGACTGCTCAAAGCTTGAGCACTAAACTGGAAACTAAGATCATTAGTGTTGCCTATGTTTAGGTAGAAGGAGCACTTGTAAAACATGGAGCTCAGCTCACGGATATCTTGCACCACGGTTACAATTCTTTCTGCCAGTGGTTTTGTCTGCTGGATTTGTTGTAGCAAATTTTTGTCAGGAACACCTATGTTAATCAAACGCCAACCTTGTTCGGCTGCCTTAATTTGGGCTAGCTTGACACCTTCAGCCAGATGTTGAAGTTGGCTATCCACTGCCCTTTCTTTCATCCCCCAAGCCAATATTTCCTGTTGTGTTCCATCATACGCTACAATGCCATACCCAACGATATTGTCCTCTTTACTCCATTGCACTGCTATTCTCAGTGTTGTTCCTGCACCTGTGGCATGCTCTGGCTGCTCTTCTTCTTGGTCCCTTTGTTGCTGAGCTACTGCTATCTTCCCATCGCTCCAACGCCTAGCTTTCCCTGCTGCATTTTCAAATTCTCCCCAAGTTCTGCATGCTTTGTTTATAATTGCAGCTGGGTCCCTGTCTTTGTTGTTGAAAATCTTGTTGTTCCTACTTTTCCAGATCTGCCACAATATATATATGCCGTAAGGCCTATAGGATCTTTCCCTTGTATCCTACATCTAGCTTCAGAAACTCCTGCCCACCAGTCTTTGAATTTATTCGCTCTGTATGCAATACCATCCCAATGGATAGGAGCCAATTTCCAAATGTCCTGTACTTTGCTGCATTTAAGTAGTGTAGACACCAAATTTTTAGTGTATTTTTATTTACTATTATTTTTATTTTTCATGTTAGTTTTTATTTACTTTTAGTCTTTTATTTTTTAAGTCATTTTAGCATAGAATTTTTTGAACAAAAAAAAAAGGAAGAAAAATTATTAGCATTTGTTTTTATCTTTTATTCCTAGTTTGTTCATTTTATCTTTTATTTTTTTATTTATTCGGTTCATTATTATTAATTAAGTTAAAAAAAAAGAGCCGCATGCAACAACATGGAGAAATATCATTTTCGGTACCTATTTTGGACGGGAGATTTTTCTGGATCGGAGGGCTGAAATAGTTGGTGGAAACCAACCCTTCATCCTCATCTTTGAGGTGAGGGTTTACGGGTTGTAGGATCCTATAAAAGGAAAGAAACAGCAGGGAACAGAGAGAGGGGGTCGGATGACGGCTGAAGAAAAGAGTGAAAGGAGAAGGGTGACGGCAGAAAAGAAAGAAGAGAATTAGAGAGAGCCCCGAGTTACGGCTAGAATCTGGGAGAAGAGAGGGCTGGACAAAAAGAATGGGGGACGGCTGGAACGATCTGAGAGGAAAGGGGTGGTTGACGGCTAGAAAAGAAAGAAACCAGAGAGAAGGGAAGGGGTTTGAAGTCTGATAGAAAGAAAAGAATCTGGGAGCGAGTGCATGACGGCTGAAAATTTTGGGAGAAGGTAGAGAGAATCTGTTGGCGGCTGGGCTAAGGAGGAAGAAGCAGAGCAAAAGAAAAGAACGGGGAAATTCTGACGACAGCTGAGAGTGAGAAGGAAGCTACGGGCTTGAGAAAGGGAATTAAGAGAGAAGCTTCGGCTGAGGAAACATAGGAAAAAAGAGAAACGGAAAGCTTCATCCGAAAGGGAAAACCCAGGAGAGCCGAGAAGGGTTTTAGAGAAAAGAGAGCTTTGTGAGGCAGGGGATAAAAAAAAGAAAGCAGAGCAATCGCCGCTCATCGCCACCACCGCCCGCGAACCTCCATAACCACTACCCGCAAACCTCCATAACCACCGCCCTACACCACCCCTGCACTTCCTCATGCTCTTCCACTTCTTCCTGGCTGACCCAAATAACCAACCCATCATCATCTACCCAACTCCAACCACCAGTCCGCATCTGCTGCTGCTGCTGTCCGTCGACCACCACCAACACCGCCACCATCCAGGTTCAAGTTAACTTCAGAAACTGAGAGCACTGTAAGTTTTCTCTTTAAGATTCAGTTTCTTTCAAGCTTTTGAAGCATGTCTTCCATGATTTTGCTTATGGCTATATTTCTGTTGGGGCATGATTGTTTCACCATATTAGTTTCCATTTCTCCAAGTGTGTGAAGAAAAGTTGCCCGTTTGCCCCATCCGAGAATCTGGAGAGATGTTTGTTGTGAATGTTGAGTCTTTTTATTTGTTCTTGATTGCAAGATCATGGTTGGGATCTTAGGTTCTTACCTTGTGCATTTGTTTGATGTTTCGGCAAAGCTTTAAGCTATTTTGGTTGCGTTTTGATAAGCTACAAATTTGCAGCAGAACAAAAGCTTTTGCATTCTCTTTGCTGTTTTCTTTCCTGCAACTGCTCACCAAAGTTTCGGCCATCCAATTTGCCGGTTGATCTTATGTTGGAAAGAGGAATTGGATAAGAAGTGTTGGGTTTGCATGTTTGGGGTCTGAAATACTCAAATCATGTTCAAATACTTGCTGGAAAAATAAACAACGAAGCTGCCGAACCATTTTTGCATGTTTTCCAGAATTTTACATGATTTCTTTCTAAGTTTTCTGCTTGTTTGGATGGTGGTGTTTATGTAGTTTGTTGCTTAGTCTAAAGTTGTAATGTTGGGTTAAAAAATATCTAATCAAAGCTGTGATTAAGAAATTTGAGTTCGAAAAGAAAGTGCAGCAAATTTCATTTCGGTTGCTAGAGTATAGTAAGTAGTTGCAGAAGCTTGTTTTCCTTCGTGGATTGCATGGTTTGCATGAAAAGCTTCCGATAATTGCAATCTAACCCCTTGCTTCTTGTCTAATTCTACTATGGCCCAAGTAATTGAAAAGATTAATCAAATTGATCCCTCAAACCTTCCTTTTCCTTTCAATTGGGTCCCCATTTTTTGAATATGGGCTGTTTAAGTTATTTAAATGCTTTAACATTTATGTGATTATTTGTGATTACTTGACTTTTTCATTACTAATGGGCCCGTGAATTTCCCAAAATGTGTTATTTGGGCTTGAGTGATTGGTTAATGTTTTGCAATTGAGTCCTTGACAGTTCTTCTATTTTAGAAATTTGATCAATAATTTACTTTTCTTGGAAATTATGCATTATTTGATTTCATTTAAGTTGCAATTGTGAGGGATTTGGTGATTTTGTTTATACTTTACTATTTAATTGGTGCCTTGACCCTTCTATTGTTTTGAAGCTATTTTTCCTTCATTTGATTACCATTGCAAGGGAGGTACACTCTATCCCTTATTTCCACTTTATTTGACTTTATGTGCCTTATGTGACTTTATGTGCTCAATTGCATGCCATTTGAATGCTTTCATTTTATTTATTTATTTATTCGCTTTATTTGTTTTAATTTAGTATTTTTATTTTATTTTAGTTCAATTTTTGATCATTTGAAAGGCACTTGAATGCCACAATTGTAATAATTAGGTTATTATATCATTTCATTTAATTCCTTCCCTCTTAGATTGTAGTAGGCTCCCCCCCCAAATGTAATAGTTAGGGATTTATTTGTTTTACTTGCCTTATGTGTGTTGCATGCCTATGTGCTATGTGTTACCGCTTTCTTAGGACGTGCATCTAGATATCATGCTTATGTGTTATGTGTCTTATGTGATTTAGTGCTATTTTGCTTTATTATGCTTTATCTGATTTTCTTAGACTGTAATAAATGCATGTTATCACACTAGTCCAATGCTAGCTGTGATTCCTTTCCCGTCACCACACTAGTCCAATGCTAGTTGTGGTTCTTTGTTCCGATTTCCCACTAGTCCAATGCTAGTGAGGATCCATAGACCCTTAGGGACCTCCCTCATTAGATCATGTTTGTATGATTACACTTCATGCATATTTTTTCATTTTTAGGATCTTTATCATTTTCATATAATATTTCTTCTAATAAAATATCCCTTACCCCTATGTATACATAACATTTAGATTTGCATCTCATTTAGGAAATTAGGGGGTAGATTAGGGCATTTTGCCTGATTAGACTAGAGATTACCCCTTGAGTATGGGATATGGACGAGTTTGGCCCTCTGGCCTTAGCACGCTCGTATTCCCTCTGTTAAAGGAAAAATTGAGTCACGGACATTAGTCCCCCGTACCCGACATGATGCACTCCTTTAAGACATGTATATTTATATACTTATTTTTTTATTTCTTTTCTTAGAGTCTCATATTTTCTGCATTATTCGTGACCTCTCCAAAGAATCCGCATTGGGCGTCACAATTAATGTGATTGGCACCAATTGAGTTTTGAAGAGAAATTTCGATCCCCCCGATACCCTCCTAGATCTAGGGTTTGCATTCATATAGTACATCCAAATGTGATAAATTCTTTGGTTAAAACAAGAAAATCTTTGACTAAATCACGCAACTAACCTTGGTTAGGTCGAAGGGGTGCCTTGGATTTTTATCCTTACCTTCCCCTTCGTCAAATGTGACTCTCGAACCTTTTTCATTGGTTTACGTAGATTAGGAGTCGTTTAAAAGGGGTTTCTTTCTACCTTTTTCTTTAAAAATTCATTTTTAGGTGACTTGGTACACCTTAACTCTATACCAAGTGGCGACTCCAATTTTTATTTCAAAACCCCTTTTAAACTATATTTTGGGTCAAATCGTCGCATTTTCAAGTCCCATTTAGACCCATGTTTTTCATTTTCTTTTTAAATCACAAATTCATTTTCCAACCAAAAATTGAATCAAAATTCACTTTTTAAACCATTTATATATTTTCTTATAAAAAATGGGGCGCGACAAGTAGCATGTGTTCCAGTGTTTCCACCTCTTCACCGCATACAGAAACATATTAGATCTCCCCCTTTGATTCTCCTCCATATTAGCTCCTTGACTGGTACCGCATCCGAGAGACCTTTCCAAATGAATATCTTAACTTTGTGGCTAATGTTTAAACTCCACAGAACCTTCCACATTTGCTGGCTCACTGAGTTAAAACTCGTTTCCACTCCCTCACCTTCTTTCCTAATCACTTCCTCCTTTCTTTCCATTTCCATTTTGTATCCAGACTGCACCGTGTACTCCCCATTTATGTTCCTTGTCCAGAAGGTGTTATCATCTCTTCCCGTGATGCTGATTGGGATTTTCAAAATATTATCTGCATCCTCCTTACAAAACGTCTTGAAAATGAGAGTTCTATTCCACCTGAAGTTACTGATCAAGTCAGCAACTTTGTCAAGTTTGCCTCCTTGTGATTTGGCCGTAACAGGTTTCCCTTTGCCATTGCTTAGGATCCATTGATCGTTCCAAATGCTGGTTTTTCTCCCATTTCCTATGCGTCTTCTTACTCCCCTCCACATAGCCTCTCTACAGCTCATAACACTTTGCCAGAACCATGATGCGTTCTTTGGGGCTTTGCTCTCCTAGATGCAGCTGTTAGGGAAATACTTTGCCTTTAGCACCTTGCTAGACAACAGATTTGGATTCCTTATGATTCTCCAAATCTGTTTGGCTAGCAAGGCTCTATTAAAGCTTTGAAAATCCTTAAACCCGAGGCCACCATTCTTCTTCTTCTTGGTCAACTTCTCTCAAGCCACCCAATGAATTTTGTCTTTGTTGTCTTGGTCACCCCACCAGAATTTTGATAGAAGTGAACAGATATCTTTAGATAACCTGCAAGGCAATTTGAAACAAGACATAGTGTAAGTGGGCATAGCCATTGAGACTGCTTTGATCAAGATTTCTTTCCCAGCCGAGCTTAGCAATTTGGATTTCCAGTTTTGCATTCTACGTTCAATGTTTTCCTTGATGTATCCGAACAATTGCTTCTTCGATCTGGTGACCACTATTGGGAGTCCCAAGTATTTCTCTTGAGCTACTTGTTCAATTCCCTCCAGCTTGCTGCATACTGCCTCCTTAGATTCCTGGTTGACATTTTTGCTAAAGCAGGCGCTAGACTTGTCGAGGTTTATCATTTGTCCTGATGCTTGTTCGTAGCTCCTCAGAATTTTTGTCAGTTCCTGTGCTTCTTGACATGAGGCCTTGCAAAAAATTAGCAAATCATCCGCAAAGAAAAGATGGGTCACTGTAGGGCCTCGTCTACTGATCTTGATTCCACTTATCCTTCCTTCTTGAGCTGCATTTTTTAAAAGGTTAGACAAGCCTTCAGAACATATGAAGAAGAGGTAAGGTGACAAGGGGTTGCCCTGTCTGATCCCTCGTTGAGGTATGATATACTCTTTGTATTCGCCATTTATATTGAAAGAAAATGAGACTGTTCCAATGCAATTCATAATCCAATTTATCCACCTCTCACAAAACGCCATTTTGCTCATAATAGCTTGTAAAAATTCCCATTCAACTCTATCGTAGGCTTTCGACATATCCAGCTTCACAGCCATATAACCATCCTTCCCAAGTCTTTTATTCTTAAGGAAGTGCAAATATTCATGGGAAATGATAATGTTATCAATGATGTGCCTCCCAGGTATAAAGGCTGATTAATTGATGCTAATGCAGTTATTGAGAACAGGCTTTAGTCTATTTACAATGATTTTGGTTATAGCTTTATACACGACATTGCAAAGACTAATAGGTCTATATTGCTTAATGTTTGTAGGATAGGGAATTTTGGGAATGAGGGAAATGATAGTATGATTAATAGCTTTAAGCATAAAACCAGAATGGAAGAAACTTTGA
The DNA here is from genome assembly GCF_003713205.1 of Coffea eugenioides. Classification (NCBI taxonomy): domain Eukaryota; kingdom Viridiplantae; phylum Streptophyta; class Magnoliopsida; order Gentianales; family Rubiaceae; genus Coffea; species Coffea eugenioides. Next base: position 37,758,559 of record NC_040039.1, read on the forward strand.
ATAGCATTTACCATGTCTTCTTTGATAATTTTCCAAAATTTTTGGAAAAATAAAGGGGTTATACCATCGGAGCCAGGAGCTTTATTGCAATCCATAGTGAAGAAAGCATTTTTTATCTCTTCTTCTGTCACTTCCTTGGTTAGCTCCCTGTTCATTTCTGCAGTAATAGTAGTTGGGATCCCCTCTAGTACCTCTTGAGCATTACTGTCTGAAGACTTGGCGAAGAGGTTCTTGTAGTAGTCAGCAATCACTTTCCCAGTTTCTTCTTCGGATTTAGTCCAGCCACTATCCTCCCTTTGGAGCCTTTGCAATCTGTTTTGTTTCCTTCTTCCATTTACCTGTGCATGGAAGTATTAGGTATTTCTGTCTCCTTCTTGCAACCATTTGAGCCTGGCTTTTTGACTCCAATAGATTTCCTCCTCATTATAAGCCTCTATCAGTTGTGTCTTCAGGCCGGCCAACTTTTCTCTCTTGTTGTCCATAGCAGATTTTCTAGTCTGGTCCAATTGCTTTTTGAGGTTATCTATCTTATCCTTGGAGTTTTTGTGAATGCTGTTACTCCACTTAAGTAAGGTTACTCTATAGTTCCTCAATTTTGATTGCACTTGGTACATCCGAGAACCTTCAATATTTCTCTTCCAAGCTCCTTTTGATCTATTTTTTGTCTCACTTAGAAACAAAATGTTTGGGGAGAGGAGTTTTTTATACTCCTTCAGATGGAGAATTGTCAAGGGGCTCCCAGCACCTTGGCAATTCCACACCATCACTCTCATTGGTAGTTAGGGACCCAGATCAGGCTGGTTCCCATCCCCTCTTCTTGTGTCTCGCCCCCCTACCCGGGCTATCCTTTTTGTTCCTCTTTGACCCCTACCCCATATTATCAGTTTCTAGTTGTTCCTTCTCAGTCAGACAAACCTTTCGTTTACTCAGCACAGGTTGAGCCATACTGTTCCTGTCAATCTGTTTTAATACTCTCCTGCCTCTTCCTCTTAGAGTTCTTGTAGACCCTCTAACCTTCAATTCTTGAGGCTGTCCCATTCCTTGTTGATTACTTCCAATGTTCTCATCAAAAGTTCTTATCTGTAACAACTCATTGATGCACTTCTATTTCTCCATAATCTGGTTGCAATCCGTGATTATTTGTACATCCCCTGATGCCTGTGGTTCCATCATTTCCAAGTCCTCCTTATGGTATTCAAAAGCTCCACTCCTCTCACTACTCTCTACCCATAGTCACTACCAGATTTTTGTCTTTTTCATTACTTCCTTCCGCTCCTCTTTTCTTAATTCCATCATTGCTGTACTGCTTTGTATGTCATCCTTCTCTACTGTCTTGCTAGGGGGAGTTGGTGGAATCTGTTACGGCCCTTCCCTCTTGGAATGAAGAAACTTAGTAACCTCCTTTTTGAAGGCAGCCACCACATTCCTCTCCCTAGCTTCCTCAGTACCCACTTGTTCCTTGATTTGCTTATCCCCTCCTCCTTGACTTGGCTCCTTACAAACCAGCTCTCCATTTTCCACACCCCAATGTACTCTATTGGAAGGGGGTTTGTACTTGTTACTATCCTTTTGCGGGGAGCCTTTACCATAATTTACCCTCATCCAAGGACCATACTGGATCTCTTGTTGCCTTTTCCCTACCGAGGCACCTAATGTACATCCTTTCTCACTGTGGCCAATAATTCCACAAGCATAGCAGAAGTTTGGGCATATCTCGTACCGGAACTTAATCCATTTCATCGCATCATTCATCTTAACAGTTGATCCCCTAGGTAATGGCCTAGATATGTCAGCCACAACATGCACCTTCAAGTGCCTACCTTCCTTCCCACCTGTTTGAGGGATAATAGCTTCATTTACCCCCTAAACACTGTTTTACCAATATTCTTCCCAACATCTTTTGACAGACAGTGAACCGGCAGGTTCCACATTTGCACCCACAGTGGTGCCATTTTAAAAGCCTCTGGGTCATCTTCAATCCCTTCATACCATTTACACAATACTAACAATTGGTTGTCCAGGATCCAAGGGCCACCGTTCACCACACTCTCTCGGATATCCTCATCAGGAATTACAAATTGGTACAGGTTTGGTCCTAACTCTGTGACATTCAAGTCTCTTGGGAAGCCCCAAACCGTGCTGACAAAGCTTTTTAGGCCAGTGAAGTTAACTATTCTATCACTCTGAATTTTCTCCAGAAGATAAATCTCGCATTCCTGCCTACTGATACTAGAGTCACCCATTTCCAAGTCAGTTATGGTACACTCTTGGGTGTTTAGAGCAAATTTCTGCATAATCTCCGCCAGTTCTTCCACCATAGTAATAGCTTGAGCTAGAAGGGGGATACCGGCTCCTTTCCAACAATGAAATAGGACTAACCAAAACAAGTGCAGATGAACAGAAAAAATGCTTTCTGCAGCTAGGTAAAGGCTTACCTGGATGAAAGAGAAACAGAGGACAACAATAGAAACAAATACTAAAACACAGAGATAAAGGAAAACTGGAAAAAAGAAGGTAAAAAAGGGATGCAAACCTGGAAATGGATGGTTTTATGCCTGTGAAGTAGACCCCCACTAACGCTTGTGTAACTCCCTTCCACTACGTACTTGCAATGCCGCTTCAACTACTGATACTTTTGGAATTAGTGTTAAAGACACTATGGGTGCTTCTGCTTTGACTACCATACCATTAATATGTCCGATCGAAAAGCTGTGGTTATCAAGGAGAGATCTTTTGGTGGAGTAGATTCTTTGTGTTTTTAGCCTGGATTTGTTCATTTGGGACTTGAAAATTTTTGAGCTCTCACCATTGGAGGGAAAGTTCTCTCAAGGAGAGAGATCGCCTATTATTTTCTTGATTGTTCGTAGGATGTTCCGGTGGTTCAAGGCTTACCTCGGGAAGAAACATTTAAAGTTCGTTTTCTTTGAATTGGTGAGTGTACCACTTACATGATTGTTATTTCATGGCTTTATTCGTACTTGAAATCTGTGACTGGAATGCCTGTGATTACTATTATGCTAGATGAGACGAGAGTGTACTTTATCACTCTCGTTCTCTGTTGCTTATTGGACTGTTTACTGTATCATTTGGAAATTTTCTTGGTTGTACTTGAACTGGTGTCGTTTGGACGTGTATCCAACGACCTTTACTGTTAAATCTGAGTTCAACCTCATAGGTAGTCATTTGAATTGGGCTGGCAAGGCTTGGTCGAGGAAAATTGACAAGCCATGGGGACTGTTTCTGGGAATCTTTGGATATACTCAAGTATTATCATCTCTGTTTTGTTTGGTGTTCGGGCCTTGTAAGGGGTAAGTGTGGTGGACGAAAATCGGAGTAAAGTGGAGTCTACGGTCATGGTCACTCTTTAAGCATTGACAAAGAGTCAACGAGGTGGGATCAAGTCCGGCAAAAGAGGAAAAGGGCTCTTGAGAGCCGTTCGTATCCTTTTACTCCCTGGTGATGTATAGTGTTCGTTTCTACTCACTTGATGAATGTATTTGGATGGAGTATCATTGTATTTTTGTGATTCTTGAATACTTGAGTGATGGTACCTTATTGGGCGAAAACTCATTCCGTTAATTTTGTTTTTCTTACAGGGTACAATCTTTTGGAAATATGATGTTTTGAAGAATGAGTTGAGCTAGTATAAATATTCTTTTGTATAGCTCCTCGGTAGTTGGAAAATCCTAAATGTATCTTGATTCAATGTTCCCTTTTGATTTGTAAATTTATAAAAGTGTATATAAAAGTGTTTAATCATGTTCATGTGTTATATTTGATTTGGGAATGTTCATTCTCTAGAGTCATATAAAGTTACTTGTACTCGTTTGAGATTTGGACAGGTTCGGAATTTGAACGAAGAAGGAAAAAAATTTCTGGCTGAAATTTCTGCAGGAGAATCCGACCACAAATCCGGCAAGTTCTTGGCCGGATAGCTGGCCGGATTGACAGGGGATTTTGAATCCGTTTGGATTCAGCTACTATCTCCAATTTGGCCAGGAATCCGGCCCTGACCGGATTGTGACGTGGCAGTCACTGTTCACTGTTCACTTTCAGTTTCATTTTTTCGTTTTCGTTTTCGTTATTCATGGTCGTCGAATCATTTAAGCGCTGTAATATATTTCGAAACGTTTTAGCTTGTGTATGTCTGTCTTAGTAGTCCTGACGAGAGTTGGGCAGGCAGTCCGTTAACCCCTTTGGTACGCCTTAAGAGAACGTGGGGCTGTTACAAATGGCATGTTGCAGCAACAAGTTCAGTAATTTAGACTCGTTTATCCTACTTTAAAAAATGGAATTTGACCAAGTGAAGGTGAGATAAGAAGTTTGCGGGCAATGTCTCAATTTCCTTGTAACCAGTCATCAACGTGGCCTAAGGCTTGACCTCCACTGAAAAAGAAGAAAATGCTAATCAAGTACCTTTGATGCGGTAGTGGTAAACGTGAAAACGGACTTGATTTACAAATGAAATCTATAGAAAGAACAAAGGTTGATTCATGATCAAACCATTAAAAAATTCAAATAAGAATCGAAATGCTAGAGCGCACTAAAAAGAACATGGTAAAGCCAGCAAATACACAATTGTGTTAAAAAATCAATAATGTTATCACAGTCTGAATGATAAAATCCTAAAGATGCCTATTTATAGGCTACAAGTACTTTAAATTAAAAAGGAAATGAAATACAATTAAAATAGGCATTTCATTGTATACTATTGTTGAGGCAATGGGTACTGGTAATACTATTGTTGTAAAGTACTATTATTGAAAAGAATGAAGTCTCAAATCAAGACCGTGCCAAAACTATAATTTTTCTTCGTCATCATTTACATGAAAGATTAAAAATAGAATATCTTACTGTCAAAGATCTTCTTATCCTTTGAAAAAATTTGAAAGAAAGATTCGATCACATGAAATTGGTCATTCTCCAAAAAATTCGATATGATTGGTTTCACTTACGGCTATAAGATTTTAAATCTATCAATGAATATAATTCAGCCATATTCAGAATTACTTTTTAATTAATATTATGTGGTGAAAAAGTTACTGATGAAGATATTTTAGAGAAACTATTTCTACCTTTCATGTCTCTAACATGCTCCTACAGCAGCAATATTTAGAGAAGGGATTTAAAAATATTCTGAACTTATCGCATGTCTTTTTTTGGTTGAACAAAATAATGAATTATTGCTGAAAAATCACGAATCCCAACCAATTGGTGCTAGTCCATTCTCTGAAACGAATGTGACTCAATCTCAAAATTCTGGTCGAGATCGTGGACGTAGCCGTAGAGGTGGCCGTGAACGTGGGCATGGCCGTGGATGCAGTCGTGGTAGATTTGTGTCTCATGAAAATTATAACTGTGGCAAACAATAAAATATCCCCTAAAAGTGGAATAACAACAATAATCACAAAAATGGAGAAAAGAAAATATATGAAGAAAAATACTGTCGATGTGGTATAGAAGGTCATTGGTCTCATACCTGTCATACGGCTGATCATTTTGTTGATCTCTATCAAGCATTATTGAAAAAAAAAGACAAAAATGTCGAGACAAGTTTCATTGATTTAAAAAATGATTATGATGATGGCGATGATGCTAATATGACACACTTCGATGTAACTGATTTCTTTAGGCATCCTGAAGATGCCAAATGATTATGTAACAAAAATTCTATGCTTGTTTAGATTTTTTATGATGCTTTGTATCTTTTATGTAATTTTGTTTCTATTCAATATCTATTTTTATATTTTTATTAATATTTATTTTTGTTTGAAACTTTCTTTCTGATTAAGAAATGGATGGCAAATATTTGGGATTAAATAATGGTGATGATGACATTTGTTTCATTGACAGTGCTACTATATTAAAAAAATAATAATAATTTTCTTATTTAAAAATGAGAAAGACAAATGTTAATACAATCAATGGTAGTGCAAAAGTGATTGAAAACTCCGAAAAAGTCACTCTATTTCTCCCTGAAGGGACTAAAATTGTCGTAAATAATACACTATTCTTCCCAAGTCTTGAAGGAATTTATTGAGTTTTAAAAATATTCGCTAAAAATGGATATCATATCAAGACAATGAATGAGACAAATGATAAATTTTTATTAATCACAAGTATCATTTTTGGACAAAAATACGTATTAGAAAAATTGCCTTCACTTTCTTCTAGCTTACATATGCACAAATTAGTACAATTAAAATTTATCACCTAATAGATCAGAAGTCTACTCATTTCAATGATTTTATGGTTAGACATGATCGTCTCGGACATCCTGAATCTATAATGATGAGACCAATAATTGAAAATTCACATGGCCACTCATTAAAAAATCAAAAGGTATTAAAAATAAATAAATTCTCATGTGTTGCTTGCTCCCAAGAAAAATTAATCATTAGATCATCACGAGTTAAATTTGGGATTGAATCCCCATATTTCTAGAACGAATTAATAGTGATATATGTGAGCTTGTAGATCTACCATGTGGACCATTTTGATATTTCATGGTGTTAATTGATGCATCAACTAGATGGTCATATTTATATTTATTATCTACTCGCAACTTGACGTTTGCGATATTGCTTGCTCAAATAATTAAATTACGAGCATAATTTTCAAATTATCCAATAAAGAGAATTTGTCTAGATAATATTGATGAATATTCATCACATGTTTTTTATGATTATTGCATGTCTATTGGAATAATTGTTGAACATCTTGTAATTTATGTTCACACATAAAATGGTCTAGTCGAATTATTTATTAAACGGTTACAATTAATTGCTAGATCATTATTGATGAGGTCTAAACTTTCTTTATCTCTTTGGGGACATGCTATATTACATGTAACAACACTTGTGAAAATTAGACTTACAAATTATCATACTTATTCTCCCTTACAATTAACTTTTAGTTATGAGTCCAATATTCCTCCTTTACGTATATTCGATTGTGCAATTTATGTTCCAATTACACTACCCCAATGTCGTAAATTAGGCCCCCAATAAAGATTGAAAATATATGCCGGGTATGAATCACCTTCAATTATTAAGTATATTGAACCATTGACAGGTGATTTATTTACTTCAAGATTTGTAAATTATCATTTTGATTAATCATATTTTTCGACTTTAAGGGGAGATAAAGATCAACAGAAAAAGGAAATCACTTGAAAAATATTATTGGATTTCCTTAATCCTCAAACCAAAGAATGTAAACTAGAAGTTCAAAAAATTATACATTTGCAAAAATTGTAAATCAATTACCGGATGCATTTAATGATTCTAAAAGAGTTATTAAATCCCATATTCCTGCTGAAAATGCTCCAATTAAAATTAATGTCCCTGAAAGACAAATTATAAGTGTTAATGAGTCTAAAGCTCACCTGAAACGTGAGAGACCTCTTAGTTCCAAAAATAAAAATCTTCAAAAGAAAAAAAAATAGATGAATCAACAATTAGTGATAAAATTCAACCTCTTGAAGAGGTCACTCCTGAAGAATCAGTTCATAAAAAGCCAACTCATGAAGAGAATGAAATTATAGAAAATTCAGTAAATTTTGTCAGCACAGGAAAAAGTTGGAACCGAAGAGAAATAATTGTTGATAATATTTTTACATATAATATAGCACTTGATATTGTGATAGAGGACGAGAATCATGAATCTAAATCAGCTAATGAATGTTGGTATAGAAATGTTGGCCAAAGTGGAAAGATGAGATTCAATATGAATTAGATTCATTAGCTAAAAGAAAAGTTTTTAGACCTGTAGTCTAAACACCGGAAGGTATAAAGCCAATAGGATATAAATGGGTATTTGTGAGAAAAAAAGAAAAAAAATGAAATTATGAGATATAAAGTAAGACATGTAACTCAAGGATTTTCAGTAAGTCTTGAATTTGATTATGATAAAATGTATACACCTGTAGTGGATACGATTACATTTAAATATCTTGTGAGTTTTGCAGTGCATAAAAAACTAAATATGCGTCTAATGGACGTTGTCATTGTATATTTATATGAAAATTTTGAAAATGATATTTTGACAGGTGCCGAACCTGTGCAATAATAATAATAAAATCTAACTACCACCAAAAGCAGTCAATAATCAATTCTAAGTACTGGAGCAGGGACTTTAGGTGTGCAATGGGTTACTTGATTCACCCTGTTCCCGAAGAATTTGCTTAATCCGATATACCAGAATTAATTATTTGACTAAATTCACTAACTAATAGACGGTGGCAAGTTAGGTCGATTCCACAGGGAACGGGTAGGAAGTTGTTTCTTCCCAAGTCAATAGAACGAAATTGGGGGATATTTAATGGAATAAAAAATAAAAATAAAAACAAAACAAATTCAAAAGCTAACTCATCAAGTACGATTTACTAAAAATAGCAATTAGTAAAGTTCTACCCAAAAGATCAACTTTTCAGGCACGGTCCAATTAAATGATCATCGATACAAAGATATTTCATTCATTCGTCACTAGGTTGGTCATAACTATCAACAAACTCTAACAGCCAGTTTTTCCTTGCCTTCTCAACAGCCAAGATACGACCGTTGATTGCTTCTCTAACCAGAAACAACCCTAGGTACGACCGTAGGAGTTTAATTATCTAGTTGCATTAAAACTAGAAAAACTCAACCCTAACCAATAAACACGTTAAGAGGGTTTATTTAAACTAAATCTTACATTTTCCTAATATAAAACTAATTATGATGGTTGTCATTAGTTGTCGACTAAACGAACAATTACGAATTCAATTTAGTTGACATGACAGTAGGCTATTAGATTAAATCAAATATCCGGCCGTTGATACTCAATTAATAAAATATCCATAAACAGTTAATCCAGGAAACGTACGAATAGTAACGGATTAGACGAAATAGTGAAAGTTCGATTAGATCTCACAGATGTTATGGACCGCGCTTTCGCGTCGACCTTTAGGTAGAGGAGAAACCTAGCCACTCCTCAACATATCAATCTCACGTGGGTTGATTGTTATCATCCACTTAATTACCGCAGAATTGGGAAAGATGAAAATAATGAAGAAGACAAACGAAAAGTCTTGCTTCTCTTTGGGTTTCGTGTTCGTACTGGAGAAAAACTGAAGCAAAGGTCTAATGAAAATCGTACGAAACAAAGGCGGACAAAGCAAAATCGACTACAGGGAAAACTAAAGCTAATCTATCGATCACACGTAAATCTGGCTTTTCTCCTATTCGCCGTAGATTGCCGCCGTCGAAAAAATCAAAGCTCAAAAGCTTTTTTTTAGCCTTAAGACCCTTGGTCTCCTTTTCTCTTTTTGGCCCACGTGAATCTGGCTTTTTCAAAATCTCCCAAAGTAGCCGCCGAAAAAAAAGAAAACGTCAGACCCTCTGCTTTATCTAGGAATAGAGTTTTTATCCCCTGCACCTCCGCAGCCCACGAGCCTGGTGATTTCCTAATTGCCCAGTTTTTCTACCAATCCCGCGGGTCCGTCTTTTAGGTGTATCTCCTCAATTTCTGGCGTGGGCATGTCATGAAATAAAGAGTCTTCTAAAAATTTGCCTCGAGAGAGCACTTTTGACACCAACCACCTATAATTTACACAAATATCAAATATTAGCAAAATCTCAACACTTAGCATAGTAAGTAACCAAATTTATGACCAAATAACAGTGCAAATGGTGCCCAATAATTGCTTTATCAAATTCCCCCACATCTAGACAATGCTTGTCCTCAAGCATTTCGAAACTCGGAAGTAAAATCAAGATAGCAACGGTTATACAGTGATCTACACTAACACAAGCATCCCGCATTCCTGACAATGTTGCCAAGGTTAGAACACACTGGACAGGTAGTTATTCAAAGAGTGTGAACAGTAATACTCGTCACCTTCAAGAAAGTGTATAGATACTAGGAACGCTCAAATCAACATCACCAAATGGCATTACCATAGACTCGCACATTTATCACATCTCCTCCACTCAAAAGTGAACAAAATACAAAAATCAAAGGGACTTCAATAGGGTTCTAATAGGGCTTGGGTAAAAAGGTGGGATAAGAAGGTAAAGATAGGGTATAATGTATCAAGAGAATGTTTGATATCCACTTGCATAACCTCAACGCTTTACTGGAGGAATTCCACAAGTAAAGCATTTCCATTTGCTATACCCACTGTGTAAGTGTCAAAACTCTTCTTTTTTTCTCTTTTTTTTAGGGCGTCTTGCAAGGCGTAGGCACGCCTTGTAAGCCAGAGCTTTCTGTTCACCAGCTTGTCGATAGCATTTCTTGCCCTTTTTTTTTTAAGACCACACAACTTTTATTTTGACAACACCTGCGAAACTAGATTGATTTGCCTCGCACCTACAACGAAGTTCAGATATCTCTTATGGATACAAGGTTGAATAAGAAAGTCTAAAAAGGCTCTAGGTTATCAAACACAGCTAACAAACAAAGTAGAAGGATGCTCAAAATGGTTCACTAGCGGGAGACAAGATGAAGGCATGGTTTGTAAAAAACTAAAGAAGGTTACATCCTAAATGCCTTTATCATTTTAAATGCATCCAGTTCAACCAAATGTGGCTTTGACATGTATAAAATAGCAAGTTCTAGAATGCCAATACCATGTGTGATACCCATTCAACAATCCAAACGAAGCAGACAAGAATAATGTACTCGTGCATGACTCAAAAGCTCCCAAAAGTTTCAAGAATGGGTCAAGTCCAGCACATTCAACATTCAACAATATTGCCAAGGAAAAACAAAATGTATAGTTAGCATATATGACCACATACACGTGCACCTTGATTGTGTAATCCATCATAGCAACATGTTCTAGCAAAAAGTGAACTAACTACATATAATATTTTTTTCTCGTTTAATTTTTCCTCTTTTTTTTCCTTTTTGTTTTGTTTTTTCGTTCTAAGCAAAAAGAAATAATAGACACCATCCCCCCCATACCTAAAAACCTACATTATTCTCAATGTAGCAAAGACAAATAAAGTGTAAGGATAAAGGGGGCGAAACTTCCCTGACTACTGAGATGGTGCAACGAGACACTAAGGGGAAGGAGGATGAGGCGGCTGGAATCCAATATGAGTAAAGAAAGCTACCTGATTCTTCATCTGAATACGAGCAAAAACCTGCAACGCTGCAAGAAGATCATCTAGTCCCTCAACTCGCTCCCCCAGTTCATGGACAGAATCTTGGAGGGAACGGTACTGGGACTCCCAAACAGGGGGAGCATGGTAGGAGGACGGACCCGCCTGATCAGTGTGGGGCGGTGACCCAGTAGGGGGGACAGTAGGAGGAACCCGGGGCTGTGGCCTGCCCTCGCCAGGAGGGATCATCTGATATACATCTCTTACTTTGAAAATAACTCTTATTCTCTCCAAGCTACGCAAATTCAATGGCTCAATCTCCCGAGTTAGAGCGAACTTGTGCTCTTTATCGAGGTCAAGCAATCCCAATCGAACGGCCAAGTGAGTAATAAGCGAGCCCATAATCACCGGTTTATGCCATTTTTGAATGATGGATTGCATTTAAGTGGCCACCCAACACCTAAAGTTAACATGTACTTTGTTGCGCATGCACCCAAAAAAATAAAATTCAGCCTTGGCAAGGGTACCAGAGGAGTCCTTCCGGCCTGAGAAATTGTAGGCCAAGAATCTGTGGATAATCTTCAAGACCGGATCTTTCAGATGAGAGGCCTTGGACTAACTCGGATCATAGAGCTGAAGGTCCGTGGACCACTCCCTCTATTTATCAATATAATCACTAAAAAAGGTCTGGTGTAATCACATGCACAGTTGATATATATCCCGGAGGAAATTGTATCCTCACTAACAAACCTCAGAATCAGATTAAAGTCATTAATGGACATATCCTGTGGGGTACCTCTTAATCTAAATTTAATCACCCCTTACTCATCCAAAGTGATAAATTCATTTTTGATAAATTCAAAAGTGGAATAGAATTCATAACACAGCTCCTCAAATGTAGGGTAGTCAATGACTAGATATCGCTGCCAACCAATTGTCGAGAACAACTGTTCAATATCCCGTGCAATTTGCAAACGATCCAGGGTCGGGGCATGAAAACACTTACACGGAGCAAAAGGACGCGGCAACAAGCTATTCAATCGGTCATGTTGTTCCCGTGTAAGGTCAGTGATATGTTCCCCCCGGTTCTCCGGAGATATAGTACTTTTGGAGAGATCTAAACTGGACCGAGTGGGGGGTTGAATTGGGGCTCACCTCTTACGAGGTTGGGACCCAGATGGACTAGATGGTGTTGCCTTTTTCAGAGGCATTCGGAAACCACAGAAATAAATATAAATAGGCACAGGAACAACAATACAACCACCAAAATGGGGACAGGGGACCACAATCCACAGGTAGCACTCAACAGTCAGCAGTCCAATAGCAAAGAGAAACACAGTGACCCCACCAGAACAACGACAAGTCAAACAAACACAAAGATGCCCTCACTGGCGTCACTTGGCAAATAACAGTAAAGACAAATAGATCTGAGACCCTAAAATTAAATTAACAGTCAATTATATTCAATAAAGGGTGAATCACCAGCCACGTGTACCAAATCTCAGATCCACCAGAACCCACAATTATTGCAATCCCAAAATCAAGTCAAATATAGCACAGACTTCAAATTCAAAGATCAGTGGCAACAATATAGTAAAATAGAGGTACCATTTTGTTACGTTGGAGAAGACCGCGGTGGAGACGCACGGTGAGAGACGCGCACGCGGGCTAGGCAAGTCGCGCAATTGACGGGCACACGGCGTGCGCGCTTACCGAATGGTCGCGCGAGGTGAAGGCTGCTGGGCGCGCGCTGCAAGAACAGGAGATGCTCGCTGTGCCGATCGCACGCACGGCTAGGCTCGCGCCGGCAGGCGTCTGTTCTGCTGGGTCGTGCGCAGAGGAGAACACGCATTGGCTGCAGCGCGCAGGTGAAGCCCGCGCTGGCTAAGGATGCTGGGCATGTTTGCGCGCGCTGGATCTGAGTGGCGGCGCGAGTAGGAGGCAGCACGCACTTGGGCGTGTGCTGAAGATGCGCGCTGCTGAGGAAGCGCGCGGCGGCTAGCTGGTTGCATGGGCTGCTAAGCGGCGCTGCTGAAGGCTTGACGCGCACTTGAGCAGCAACGGCTGAACCAGATCAGCGGCTTTTGGGAAAGAGCCGTGCTGCGGTGCGGCGCACGAATGGCGGCGACGGACAGCGGCGGGCAATGGCGGCGGTGGACCAACAAGAAAAGGGAAAAAAAAAAGAACTGAAACTAAAACAAAACAAAGGAAAGTGGCAAGCAGAAACTAAGACAAAGGCAATTGACAAGACGAGACCAGACAAGAAAAAGAGAAAAGTGGAAAAGTAGGGTTTGACAGGATCATGGTCATGTTTGACTTTCATTGTCGCAAAGGTTGGAAGGCGTGGGCACGCCTTGGAAGCTGTAGTCTTCTGACCATCCCGTCCCAATAATGTCCAAAAGAGTTCTTTTCAACGCGTGGGTATGCCTTGGAACCGATAGTCCCCAATTTGCACAGCGTTCCTGACGTACCCCCGTAAGGCGTAAGCACGCCTTGGAAACTCCAATCTTCTGTTGATCACCACAAAAATACTTATAATAGAAAAATAGAACTGCCAAATTGCAAAGTAACGAAAATTAACAACAACTAATAGTATAGTCTTTGGGTTGCCTCCTAAGCAGCACCTTTCTTTAATATTTTTGGCTAGACACAGTAATAGCTGTTTAGACCGCACAATTTGGATCAACAAGAGATATGACCTCCACTTACTCACTATTAAACCCTTCATAATAGGGTTTCAGACGGTGACAGTTTACCACGAACTTCTTATCCGTCTTCAAACTATGGATTTCCACTGTACCATAATAAAAAATATTAGAAATGACAAATGGACCAATCCAACGTGAACACAACTTACCGGAGAAAAATTTAAGTTTCGAGTGATAAAGGAGGACTTTTTGCCCTACTATAAAGACTTTCTTGAGACTTGCTGGTCGTGAAAGAGTTAGCTCTTTTCTTTATAAATTGCTACGTTCTCATAGATTTCATTCCTTAGTTCCTCAAACTCTTGTAATTGGAGTTTTCTATATCTCTCGGTATCCATAAGATCCATGTTGTGTTCAAAATTGGAGACTTCATTGCCCAAAATGTCTTGTGTTCAAATTAGGACTGTCAATGGGGTTGGGTCAGCCCGAGCTCGGCTCGCTCGGTCAGATAGAAAGCCCGATGAGTCGGATCATTTAGTGAGCCGGTCTGAGTCTGAACCTAAAAATTAGGTCCGAATTAAATGTGAGCCGAGTTTGGGCCTTATTAGGCTCAAACCCGATATAGGCCCGGCCCTTTAATTACCTATATATATAATATTTATATTTTGATATTATGTATAATTATATATCCAAATATATTATTACTAAATACTAAATATATACATAAATTACAAAACACAAAAATACATCTAAAAACTCTTTCATGAGCTTTCTTGAGAGCCAATATTGGTAATGCATAACTAAATCTCTAATTTTTCTTATTGGTTGAGTAAATTTTTGTATTGGCATAATATTGGTTGATTTTTTTTTGGTCTACAAACACAAAAATCATCAAGCATATTTGGATTTAAATCACAAGATTATAAAAAAAGTTTCAACTTTTAAAGATGTATTGGCTTATGATCGCATGTTTTATTACTATTTTTCATGCATTTTGAATGGATTAAATATAAATATTGTTGAAAAATTTTTGGTTTATATACGTTTTAAGAACTATTATTTGTTCATGTTTAGTTTTAATATTATAGTCTTGTAAATGTTAAATTAGTTTTACAACTTAATAGTTATAGTAATTATATTAAGAAAATTAAGGAGTAATAAGTGAGTTTGGGCTAAACCCGATTAAGGCTCACAACCCGAATATTATGTGAGTTGAGTATGAGTTTCACATTTACGAACCCGAAACTCATAACCCGAATCCCAAAAATGATTCAAATTAAATGAGCTGAACTTGAGCTCATCAAAGTCCAACTCATTAGGCCCGATTGACAGGCCTAGTTCAAATTTCACTGGAAGGTGGCATGGCTCCCAAAGACTAATCTGTATAGGGACATTCCAATCGACATTTTATATGCGATGCGGTAAGCCCATAGAATATCTTCCAACTGCAAACTCCAATTTTTTCTATCAGGCCGCATCATCTTCTCCAGGATTGACTTAATCTCCATATTCGACACTTCGGCCTGACCATTCGTCTGCGGATGATAGGGTATGGATACTTTGTAGAGTACGTCATACTTACAGAACAAAACGGTGATCGTTTTATTGCAAAAATGAGTGTCCCTGTCACTCACTACAGCTCTTGGTATTTCAAAGCGGACAAAAATGTTAGATTTTATGAATTCTGCAACCACTCTCGAATTATTAGTCCAGGTGGCCTTTGCTTCCACCCATTTGAAAACATAATCGACAGCAAGTAAAATGTACAAGAAACCAAAAGACGAGGGAAAGGGACCCATGAAATCTATACCCCAAACATCGAAAATTTCAACAAACAATATGGGGGTTTGAATCGTTTGGTCTCTACGAGAAACATTCCTTACCCTTTGACACGTATCACAAGATTTACAAAATAAATATGCATCCTTAAAAAGAGTAGGCCAATAACAATCACTCTCCAACACCTTACGAGTTGTTCGCTTTGGCCCAAAGTGCCCTCCACATGCAAATGAATGACAAAAAGTTAAAATAGAATAGAACTCACCTGTACTTACACACATTCTTATCACTTGATTCGAGCATTACCTCCACAGCTAAAGGTCATCCCAAATATAGTGTTTGGCATCACTTCTCAATTTATCTCTTTTAGTCTTTGGCCAACCTGCGGGGAATTGATTCGTTACTAAAAAATTGACAACATCAACATACCAAGGTACCGACGAATCAATGACTAGTAACTGCTCCTCAGAAAACGATTCTCTCAATGGCAAATCCTCCTTATTCGTAAGCAAATGGCTTAAATGATCAGCCACCATGTTCTCAACCCCACTCTTGTCCTTAATCTCTAAGTTGAACTTTTATAGAAGTAAAATCCACCGTATGAGCCTAGGTTTTGCGTCCTTCTTCGCTAACAAATACCTCAAGGCGCCATGATCAGATAAAATAATTACTTTTGCACCCAATAAATATGACCTAAATTTTTCTAGTACAAAAATAATTGCTAGTAATTCTTTCTTTATCGTGGAATAGTTAAGTTGAGCTCTACTCAATACTCTCGACGCATAGTAAATCGCGTGCGCCGCCTTACCAATTCTTTACCCCAGCACTGCTCCTATGGCATAATCACTTGTATCGCACATTATTTCAAATGGCAAGCTCCAATCTGGGGGTTGAATGACGGCCGACGATGTCAATGACTCCTTCAATTTATCAAAAGCCACCTTACATTCATTGGTGAAATCGAATGTCACGTTCTTTTGCAGCAACTTGAACAAGGGTGCTTCGATCTTTTAGAAATCCTTGATGAACCTCCTATAGAACCGTACATGGCCCAAAAAGGAACGTACTTCCCGTATACATATGGGAAAAGGCAAAGCAGAAAAAAGATCTATTTTTGCTTTATCTACCTCTATTCCCTTAACCAATACAACGTGCCCTAAGACAATACTATGTTCTACCATAAAGTGACATTTTTTTCAGTTAAGAACTAAGTTTGTCTCTATGCACCTTTTCAAAATTAGAGCTAACTTATCGAGACATTCATCAAAACTATCCCCGTATACACTGAAATCATCCATGAACATCTCAATAATCTTTTTTAAGTATTCGGAGAAGATACTTACCATGCACCTTTGGAAGGTTGTTGGAGCATTGCAGAGGTCGAAAGGCATCCTTCGGTAGGCAAACGTACCAAATGGGCAGGTGAATGTGATTTTCTCCTGGTCCTCCTTGCTATCGCGAACTGGAAGTACCCTGAAAAACTATCAAGAAAACAGTAATAAATACGACCAGCCAACCTCTCTATCATCTGATCAATAAAAGGGAGAGGGAAGTGGTCCTTTTTTGTTACGACATTCAGTCGCCGGTAGTCGATGCACTGGCGCCATCCCGTGGCTTCCTAACCGGAACCATCCCACTTTCATGGTTCTCTTCTACAGTACTTCCGCCTTTTTC
This sequence comes from Coffea eugenioides, assembly GCF_003713205.1. Taxonomy (NCBI): domain Eukaryota; kingdom Viridiplantae; phylum Streptophyta; class Magnoliopsida; order Gentianales; family Rubiaceae; genus Coffea; species Coffea eugenioides. The sequence goes on from NC_040039.1 coordinate 37,775,744, forward strand.
GGGACTACTTGAATTGGGCTTACCTACGGGCTGCCCGAGATAGCAAAGATAATCTCCATCTCTAGGAGTTTAAGTATCTTCTTTTTTACTACCTCCATCATCAGTGGATTCAATTTCCGCTGCGCCTGTCTTATCGGTTTCGCATCATTTTCGAGTCGTATCCGGTGCATGCACAAGGACGAACTTATTCCTTTAATGTCTGCTATACTCCACCCAATCGCCTCCTTATAATCCCTAAGGATTCGTACCAGTTTGTCCTCTTGATTTGGAGATAAATGTGTAGAAATGATCACCGGAAGCGTCTCTCGGTCTCTCAAAATGCGTACTTTAGATGTTTCGAGAGATCCTTAAACTCTAATTCCGGTGCTTGCATAACTGAAAGCAACAATTTTGTCTGAATTTCTGGCAAAAAAAGAGAGGTAAGCTCATATCTTGGAGAAATGATTGGAAGTGAATGTAATGCTTCAACTGCATGGTGCAACTCATCTCTCATGTCCACATTAAGAGTTACACCCAATTCAAAAGGTTTGGTCAAGGCCACTTCTAATGCGTTTTCACCATCCAATTCGAAAGTTTCTTGTACAATGGGCTCAATAACACTCAAGGCAAAGATTGAATTAGATTCTTCCGGATACTTCATCGCCTCAAAATATTGAAATTTACAATTTCACCATCAAATTTTATTGATAAAGTACTCTCATTCACATCTATTTTAGTCCTAACAGTGCCAAGAAACGGTCTACCTAACAAGATAGGTGACAGATTTAACGATCATTTATCTCCCATATCTAGAATATAAAAATCTGCTGAAAAAACTAACTTATTTACCTGAATCAAGACATCCTCAACTAGCCCCTCTAGATAAGCATTGGTGCTGTCAGGTAGTTGGATTATGATGGCTGTTTCTTTTAGTGGCCCAAGATTTAGAGAAGTATAAATGATTTTTGGCATCACGTTGACTGAAGCCTAACATTGCTTTTCTAATCGATGTATTTCCTATTTTGCATGGGATCGTGAACATACCTGGATCCCCATACTTAGGTGGGAGCTTTTTTTAGAATATAGCTAATACATTTTCTTCCACCGCTACTCTTTCGTCCCCTTTCAGTTTCTTCTTATGAGTATATAAATCCTTGAGAAATTTGGCGTACTTTGGCACTTGCTTAATTGCTTCCAACAATGGAATGTTGATCTCTACTTTTCGAAATACGTCCAGGATTTTTTTTCCTTCTCTGCCTTCTTCGTCTTTTTCAACCTGTATGGAAAATGAGGTAAATTAGATTTAATGGGAATTGATGGAGTAAGAGTTACCTCAAGGTTTCCACGAATGTGTCCTTCTTCTTCAATCTCCTTTTCGATCTCTTTTTCACTTTTACTCTTTAGATTCGTAGCCTTAGGCTCCTCCACTTCCTTACCACTTCTCAGTGTCATGACACTCACATTTTTAGGATTTGTCTCTGGTTACGATGGCAATTTTTTAAAAACTTGAGACTCTAAGCGATTAATTGCAGTTGCCATATGGCTTATTTGAGTCTCCAAATTTTTCATGCCCGATCTAGTTTCCTGCTGGAATTGAGCAGTACTCGTGGCTCGGCTCTTGATAATATCCTCCAAAGAACTTCCTGCATTAGAGGGCGAAGGTTGAGGCTTTGGTTACCATGGTTGCTGAAATCCTGGTGGACGATTTGAGAATGAATTATGTGCCCTGTTCCCATAACTGAAGTTGGGGTGGTCTCTCCAATCCGGATTGTACGTGTTCGAGTATGGATCGTACTGCCTACGAGGCGTGGCATGCCTCCAGCTATGTTAACTTTTTCAGCCCCATCCTCTTACAAAATAGGGCATGAGTCAGTGGGGTGGTCCACGTTTGTGCAAATTCCATAGGCCTTTACTTGATGCACGCTCCCCACAGCTAATTGCTGAACAAAAGACGTTAGCTCCGAGAGCTGCTGCTGAATGGACGACATCTCTACCTCGTTAACCCTACAGGTAGGGTTATTCTTGCGAAAGTCAAACTGTTGAGAATTTTCTGTCATAGCTTCAATAAGCAACCATGTTTCTCTCGGTGTCTTATTTTCCAGTGCTCCCCCACGCGCAGCATCAATGATACTTCTGTCAGATGACTGAAATCCCTCATAGAAGAATTGGATCAATGCAAATTCCACAGGCCTTTACTTGATGCACGCTCCCCACAGCTAATTGCTGAACAAAAGATGTTAGCTCCGAGAGCTGCTGCTGAATGGACGACATCTTTACCTCGTTAACCCTACAGGTAGGGTTATTCTTGCGGAAGTCAAACTGTTGAGAATTTTCTGTCATAACTTCAATAAGCAACCATGTTTCTCTCGGTATCTTATTTGCCAGTGCTCCCCCACTCGTAGCATCAATGATACTTCTGTCAGATGATTGAAGTCCCTCATAGAAGTATTGGATCAATAGTTGCTCATTAATTTGATGCTATGGGCATCTAGTGCACAACTTATTGAACCTTTCCCAATAATCATATAGGGATTCTCCGGGATATTGCTTAATGCTGCATATCTCTTTTCTCAGACTTGCAGCTCGGGATGCAGGGAAAAATTTTTCCAAAAATTTCTTTTTCAGCTGGACCCATGTTGTGATACTAACTGCAGATAGGTAGTATAACCAATCCTTCGCTGCATCCTTGAGAGAGAAAGGGAATGCTCTAAGTTTGATCTGTTCTTTAGTAATCCATGGAGGTTTCATACTAGAACATATCACATCGAACTCTTGAATGTGTTTATGGGGTTCCTCACCCGAGAGGCCACGGAACGTGGGTAAGAGGTGAATTAATCTTGACTTCAATTCGAAGGAGGTATTCTCAACTAGAGTTGGAAATGTAATGCACAGCGGCTGCTGGGTCAATTCCGGAGCAGCCAACTCCCTTAGTGTTCTTGCATTCGCCATAGGGATGTCTTCTTGGCTTGGATCACTTGAATTTTCACCACTCGAATCTGTTGACTCAACCTCTGGATCCAGTTTCTGAGATGCAATGCTAGTTGTTCCTCTCTGAGCTGTCTAGTCTCTTTCCTAATTCAGCGCGCAGTCTTCTCTACTTCCGGATCGAAAATCAATTCACATGTACGAGAAGAACGAGACATAAATTAAAAAAATACCAGACAAATTCAACGAAAATAACTTAGAAAGAAACAAAATTAACCAAAATACCGTTCCCCGGTAACGGCGCTAAAAATTGACAGGTGTCGAACCTGTGCAATAATAATAATAAAACCTAACTACCACCAAAAGCAGTCAATAATCAATTCTAAGTATTGGAGTAGGGACTCTAGGTGTGCAATGGGTTACTTGATTCACCCTGTTCCCGAAAAATTTGTTTAATCCGATATACCAGAATTAATTATTTGACTAAATTCACTAACTAGTAGACAGTGGCAAGTAGGGTCGATTCCACAAGAAACGGGTAGGAAGTTGTTTTTTCCCAAATCAATAAAATGAAATTGGGAGATATTTAATGGAATAAAAAATAAAAATAAAATAAACAAAACTCAAAAGCTAACTCACCAAGTACGATTTACTAAAAATAGTAATTAGTAAAGTTCTACCCAAAGGATCAACTTTTCAGGTACGGTCCAATTAAATGATCATCGATGCAAAGATATTTCATTCATTCGTTACTAAATTGGTTATAGCTATCAACAAGCTCTAACAGCCAGTTTTTTCTTACTTTCTCGATAGTTAAGATACGACCGTTGACTGATTCTCTAACCAGAAAATAACTCTAGGTACGACAGTAAGAGTTTAATTATCCAGTTGCATTAAAGTTAGAAAAATCCAACTCTAACTAATAAACATGCTAAGAGGGTTTATTTAAACTAGATCTTACATTTTTTCAACATAAAGCCAATTATGATGGTTGTCACTAGTTGTTGACTAAACGAACAATTACGGATTCAATTTAGTTAACGTGACAGTAGGCTATTAGATTAAATCAAATATCCGGCTGTTGATACTCAATTAATAAAATACCCATAAATAGTTAATCCAGGAAACGCACGAATAGTAACGGATTGGACGAAATAGCGAAAGTTCGATTAGATCTCACAGATGTGATAGACCGCGCCTTCGCATCTACCTTTGGTAGAGGAGAAACCTAGCCGCTCCTCATCATATCAATCTCGCGTGGGTTGATTGTTATCATCCACTTAATTATCGCAGAATTGGGAAAGATGAAAATAATGAAGAAGACAAACGAAAAGTCTTGCTTCTCTTTGGGTTTCGTGTTCGTACTGGAGAAAAACTGAAGCAAAGGTCTAATGAAAATCGTACAAAACAAAGACGGACAGAGCAAAATCGTCTACAGGGAAAACTAAAGCTAATCTATCGATCACATGTAAATATGGCTTTTCTCCTATTCACCGCAGATTGCCGCCGTTGAAAAAATCAAAGCTCAAAAGCTTTTTTGTAGCCTTAAGACCCTTGGTCTCCTTTTCTCTTTTTGGCCCATGTGAGTCTGGCTTTTTCAAAATCTCCCAAAGTAGCCATTGAAAAGAAAGAAAACGTTAGACCCTCTACTTTCTCTAGGAATAGAGTTTTTATCCCCTACACCTCCGCGGCCCACAAGCCTAGTGATTTCCTAATTGCCCACTTTTTCTACCAATCCCGCGGGTCCATCTTTTAGGTGTATCTCCTCAGTTTTTGGCGTGGGCACGCCATGAAATAAAGAGTCTTCTGAAAATTTGCCTCGAGAGTACTTTTGACACCAACCACCTACAATTTACACAAATATCAAATATGAGCAAAATCTCAATACTTAGCACAATAAATAACCAAAATTATGACCAAATAACAGCGCAAATGGTGCCCAATAATTGCTCTATCATATTTATATGAGAATCTCCGAAGGATTCAACATACCTGAAGTATGTAAATCAAATTCTAAAGATATTTATTCTATTAAATTACAAAGGTCTTTATATGTGATAAAACAATTTTGATGTATGTGGTTTAACCGTCTCAGTGAATGTTTAATTAAAGAAGGTTATATCAATGATCCGATATGTTCATGTGTTTTTATCATGAAAAATGGGTCAAATTTTGTGATTATTGCTGTATATGTTGATGATCTTAATCTAATTGAAACTCCTGAAGAGATCCAAATTACTGTTGAATATTTAAAAAAAAAGAATTTGAAAGGAAAGGCAAAATTTTGCCTTGGTTTATAAATTGAGCATTTGAAAGGTGAAAATTTTATCCACCAAACTGCTTATACTCAGAAGATATTAAAGCGATTTTATATGGATAAAACACATACATTAAGTACTCCAACGATCGTCAGATCATTAGATCCTAATAAGGATCCTTTTAGATTGCGAGAGGAAAATGAAGAGATATTTGATCCTGAAGTACCATATCTCAGTGCAATTAATGAACTAATGTATCTTACTAATTATACAAGACCTGATATATCATTTGCAGTGAATTTATTAGCAAGATTTAGTTTCTCGCTTACAAGACGACATTGGAATGGTATTAAACATATTTTTCGCTATCTCCAAGGAACAATTGATCTTGGTTTATTTTATTTAAATATATCCAAACCTGAATTGCTTGATTATGCTGATGTTGGATATTTATCTGACCCGTATAAAGCAAGATTTCAGATTGGTTACCTATTTACATGTGACGGTACAACTGTTTCTTAGCGATCTACAAAGCAATTATTAACCGCCATCTCATCAAATCATGTTGAAATAATAGTAATTCATGATGCCAGTCAAGAATGTGTTTGGTTAAGATTAATGACCCACTACATTCGGAAGAGTTATGGGTTATCCTCCGAGAAAGAAAATCCTCCAACTATATTATATGAAAATAATGCAGCTTGTATAGTTCAATTGAAATAAAGATATATTAAAGAAGATAGGATGAAATATATTTCACCAAAATTTTTCTTTACTCATATTTGCAAAAGAATGGTGAAATTGATGTGCAGCAAATCCAGTCAGATAATAATTTGGCAGATTTATCTATCAAGGCATTACCGACTGCAACATTTGAGAAATTGGTGAAGAATATTGGAATACGTCGGCTAAAAGATCTCAAATAATATTTACATCAGGGAGAGAAATTAATATGCAAAAATAGTGTACTCTTTTTCTTTCATTAGGATTTTTGTCCCACTGGATTTTTTCCTAATAAGATTTTAACAAGACATATTCTTTGTGTAATGGATATGCAAAGGGAAGTGTTATAAAACAAAAAGATAGATGTCCATTTGTATTTCCAAAAAAATTAATTCATGGTTCATTAGATGAACCATTTCAGGAGTTATATTGGATGAACCGTTTCAGAGCTATTCATATACTTGAAGTATTAAATGTATGAATGAATAGAATTCATGTACCTTTGAGTTTGTACTACATATATATAGATAGAGGTACTCTAGCACCTTTTAGGATGACTTTTGATCAGTCGGAATAATAGAAAATAGTCCTTTATTCTCTCTACTTCTTTCTTTAATATTTCAATCCCTATTATAGTAATTTATTTTATTAGTTTTACAACAAAAATGATGTAAACTTCGATAGCTAATCGACAAGGATCCACGGACGAATCCAAGCTAGACAGCCATGGATCCGCCTTGTGAATCCATTACTCCATCTTCTGCATGGAATCTCACATGAGAATGCAACTGTGGATTCGAGGCCCGAATTGCATTCAAAAGTGAATACCACTTCCTTTTTCCCTTCGTCAACAAGAGAAAATCCACAATAATAATAATTGTCCTCCTAAAAATAAATAAGTAAGAACAAGAAAACTATAGAAAATATCCTTTCGAAGAACTCTAAATTAAACATATATTGATGCAGACAAGGAATATGAGAATTCAAATATCCTCGTTTTGTATCAAGTTCTATCACTTACAAAGAACTCGTCCTTGAGTTCCACGAAAGAACTTGACACAAAAACCACATGAAGACATAGCAACAAATCTTCTATGAATCTTGTAGGGACGATGCTTGTGATGGAACCTGAGTACCCAATTATGAACATAGAAAACTTCTTGCAATCCTAGGACTTGTATGGAGAGTTCAAATGCTACAATTTCTCCATTTGCTAGTGTCAAAACAAATTTTATGATTTTTCTTCGATTGATAAGGAATTCAACTTTCTTGGTCTTCACAGGAAAATAATCTTCAATTGGAGAAAATTTGTTATAAATAATTTCCTTACCAAAATAAAAATTCTTGCTATCCGGGACAACAATTGGCTTTATTGATTTAACTGAAAACTTACCAAAACTAGAACTGAACATTGTTTTATTATATATACATATATATATGTATGTATGTATGTATGCATGCATGCATGCATGCATGTAAGATTTCAACTGTTTTGAGCATGGTGCGAGACACGTTAGGAGAATTTATTATTTTTTGAGAGACAATAATATAATCTCATCAGTACTTTTTCGATGCAACAAATAAACAATCATTTACTTTATAAATCAACTAATTAAACATGTGTTCATCTGTCACTTTAGAGTTACCTTGCCGCATGAGGCATTGTGCATTCCAAAGATGGATATGATCACTAGAATTAGCGTAACCTCCTGACCCCATTGAGTTGGTCCAATAAATTTTGAGATGAAATCATGGGTTTAAAATTGTTAACCCAAAATTATTAATAACCCAATATGGCGAACGTTATATTTCGTTTTCTTCTCATTTACTATCCCCATGTGGGACATTTCACTCACCCCACTTTTAGAACTTTGCGCCCTCGCAAAACCCGTTACAATCCAAATTATCCACTTGGTCATGTATGAATTTTAGAGATGGCTCGTACAGGATCTAGAGGTAATTCTTATCAAGCGCGACACTTAGTTCCGTAGATTCTAAATGTGATCACTGTCGAACATGGCAACTTAATCCTACACAACACTTAACTTCTTGCATTTTCTTGCATAGTTGGAATCATAATGCCATTGAATCCCAATCTCATTTCAGACAAAAACCATACGAAATTTGCTTTGATACTATTTTGTAACGTCCCAACCCCACTGGATTGGCCCAATAACTTTTTGATTTGAAACCATGATTCAAAATAATTAATCTAAAGTTATTAGTAACCCAACGAATCGGACGTTATATTTCTTTTCCTTCTCCTTTACCATCCCAATGTGGGATATTTCACTCTCCCCCTCCTTTACTTATATTTTCATACTAAATTTGATAAACAATACTTTCTATTCTTAAGCTATACCTTAAGTCACAATAAGCAATTCATGCCTAATGTTTTACAAAATCTCTAAACCTTTTCTCTGATACCACTAAATGTCATGCCCCAATTTCCATTACCACATTTAAAAAATATTTAACTTATAACTTGGAGGGCGGCATCGGCATACCCTCTCAAGAGGATACGAGCTGTCTATCGAACTTATAAATACAAACTAAATAATTACATAAACCACAATATAAGCTACAAAATGTCCACTTTTAAAAAATCACTCATGCTTACGATAGGAAGACTTAGTTGCACTACAAGGAAACTTATGGAGATGGTGGGAAGCTGTGATGCAAGTAGCAAAGGAAACACAAGGAGTAGATAGGATCAGGCTTACGGTGAACCTTTTATGGCAGATTTGGAAAGTGAAAAACAAGTTAACATTCCAGTGTGAGGTAGTGGATGCAAAAGAAATAATTGACAAGGCACAGCAGGAATGGATAGAGTACGATGCAGCAAATGAATCAGACACAAGAACAACTTCAGCTCCTGAAATGGAACGACAAGTCCAGCAGCGGTGGGAGCCTCCCAAGGAAGGAACAATGATGATCAACACAGACGCAGCAATTTCAGCTAAAATGGTCAGATCAGGTTTGGGGATCATTGCAAGGAACTAGCGCGGGGTGACAGTGAAAGCGAAGGGAATTACTGACAGGAGGAAAGGGGATGCAGCCACAGAGGAAACTCTAGCAATCAGAAATGCACTGGAAATGGCTCAAGGAGCAGGATGGACAAACATAGAAGTCCAATCTGACTGCAAGTACGTTGTGAGCCTCATCAATACGGACAATGTCCAGGAAGGTAGACTCCAAACTCTCCTGGAAGACATTGATGACCTGAAGAAAAGATTTGAAAGTTGCAATTTCTCTTTTGTCCCCAGAACTGCTAATAGTTGTAGCCATGAGTTGGCACAATTTGCAGTCAAGGCAACTAGAAATTTTGAATAGGAAGGTTCATTCCCAGCTTGGCTTTCAGCATTAGCTAGAAAAGATATGGGGGTAATTACCCCTTTTTGTAATTAGCCCTTGTACTATCAAGTGTTAATATCTATAAAAATGTTATCGTTTGTCAAAAAAATAAAAAATAAAAAATCACTCATGCAACACTTTGAACTAAACTCACAACATCTATACATTACTAGAGTTCAATAGCTATATAGGTTACATTTTAGCAATTTAACTCTTAGAACATATAGGCTGTCACAAAAACTATTCTTCAAGTTCACATAGACTTGATTCACATCTATGGAAGAGTAAATAAGTGGAATGAATATCTACTTGCCCAATAAATAGTCCAATAATATCTCAACTAGTTCGAGCATATTTAATAAGATATATAACATTTAATAAAGTCACTTCACATAATTCAATCATAATTTAATATTTTACATGCTTACGCACACACACATATACACATACACACACACACATACACAATGCATGTCTGTGCATAAATCCATATTTCTTTAATCTTTAATTATGATATGTGGAATCTTTTTTTCTTTTTTTTTTCCACTTTGCCTTCATCTAAAGAATATGTTACGGTCACTTAATAACCATAATAGAGCCATTACCTACTATCATATCCCATGGTAGGGCCATACTAACATTTAAACATAGCAATTTTAGAGCCTTTTCTTGTCCTTTACTTATTTAAAGGAGAAGGAGAAGAAATATAATGTCTGACCCATTTGATTACTAATAACTTTGAGTTAACCATTTTGAACTCATGATTTTAACTTGAAAAATTATTGGACCAGTCTAGTGGGGTCATGATGTTACAAAACGGTATCAGAGCAATTCTCGCAGATTCAAAGCAATTCTCACGTGATCTCTGCATGGAGTGAGTTTGGTGCCAAATGGCATTATGATTTGACTTACGCAAGAGAGTGCAAGAAACAAAGTACTGTGTAGAGTTAAGTGCAATGTTCAACGAGAGCCTTTGAAACCTACAGGACTAAGTGTCATGTTAGATGGAAGCCACTTCTAGAATTCGTATGAACCACCTCTAAAATTCACGCATGATTAGGTGGACAGTTTAGGTTGTAAAGAACATTCCGAGGACGCAAAGTTAAAGTGAAATGTCCCACATCGGGACAGTAAAGAGAAGGGAAGGAAATACAACGACCAGCCCATTGAATTACTAATAACTTTGAATTAACTATTTTGACCTTGTGTTTTCAGCTCAAAAAGTTGTTGGCAGTCTAGTGGCATTGGAACGTTACAATTAAACTAATCTTTATTTAATTAACCAATGATTACCAGAAACCCATAGATATGATAAGACCAAAAAAAAGGACAAATGCATCTGCAAGATATACATTTCAAGATCGGGATAATTTCAGAAACTTCAAGGGAGGTTTCTAACTATTTCATTGGCTTCTCTCCAGGTTTCAAAAATTACACTAACCTCCTTTGAGGTTAATTATCTTGTAAGATTTAGGCCCAACCAATAATTAAAAATGATATTAGGAAAAAAATAATTTGATTCCACCATTGCCCGCATCTACTACATTATTTAGTTACTTTAATACCAATCCACACATTACAAAAAAAAACACTAAAATTTGCTATTTATAATTAGGGATCAAATCACATAGAATAGCAAAAAATAGTATGTCATTTTATATTTTTCATTTAATGCAATATCCAAATTATTCTTTTCAATTACATACCCAAAATCAAACATGATCAACAATAAATAATCAAAAAATTTGCAACCAAAATATTAGATAGACTAAACTTTAACATTATAAATATTCTTGTTAACATATTAAGATTAGTTGTTGAGATTTTTATGGTATTAAAATTCGCTTTTTCTAATTTTTTGGTTACAGAATTTTTTGATTATTTGTTGTTAATCATAAGTTGAAAAGAGTAATTTGGATCTTATATTAAATGAATTAGATAAAATAATATACTATTTTTTAATATCATATGTGATTTGATTCCTAATAATAAATAGCAAATTCTAGTGTCTTCTTTAATATTTAGATTGGTATTAGATTAACTAAACAACATAGTAGATGAAAGGCAATGGAGGAATCATATTACCTTTTCTCTTCTAATATCACTTAATGTTACAAGGTAATAAATCTCAAGGAATGTTAGTGTAATTTTCAAAATTTGGAGGGAGATCAGTGAAATAATCAGAAACCTCAGGGTCTTAAATCAATTTAAAGATTTTTTTAGAATGGTGTGTTACACGATAGGAGATTTTGTAAATGCTTGACAGCCAAAAATAGCTATATCTACTAAAAGGACATAGTTAGGTAAAAAGTAATTGCCCAATTGAAGAACATGGTGAATTAAACAATTGAAAGAAATTGACTTTTTAAAGGCTCTCCTACCTCCATTTGTACTAGCGAGTGCTTATAAAATTATCAGTCCCAATTTTATTGTGCAGTGTAGGGACTGACAAAATAGATGTAAACACCAACATAATAAAAGTAACCACTCATATAATGATATGTAAAAATATAACAAATTTTAAGACACAAATTTCAATTGATAAGAAAATTTATTGTGTTTTTACTTGTTATTCTCTTAGCACGGTGTGCGACACGTTTGGGGTGCCTGACAAAACCGGTAATGGTCCTACGGTTGTCGGGGCAGCACTGAAATACTGGAAAACCGGTAATTGCTTATGCACTGGAAAAGCACTAATGGTACCAAGGTTGTGGGGGCGGTGCTAAACTAATTGCAAAGAGCCAAATTTTCGTACGTCATGAATGTCCTCAAAAGGGGGCCAGAGTCAACCTCATCTTGATCACCTTCCAGCTCCGTAAAGACGCATAATGCAGCCAGATCAATTTCAAGCAGTGGTATCATAGTAGTTGGTTAATTAATTACGAGTGCTTTATGTAGCAGTAGCATTGTGGAGATCCTTAATTGAAATTGTAAAATAAGTTTAATATCAAATTGATTAAAAATAAAAATTAAAAATTAAATCGACAATCAATAAAAAAGTTTAGAAACAAAATTGGTCCAACAAAGAAGTTAGCTTGTTAGAAAGAATTTACTCTCTTAAACAATCCATGGGTTACATCTTGACGTAACTACAGAATCCATTTTTGACAAGTTTTCGCATCAGGCTTAACTCTTGGGTACCACTTGTCAGCATCACAATAACTGCAGTAGGTTCATTCATTTCACAAATCATTAATATATTCTCTGCTTTTATAAACTTTCAACTTGAATGTTATAGATGACTTATTACTGCTTAGTTCTAATATATTTGCAAAGTTCATTTAAATAATTAACTTATGGAGAGTACAAAGTACAAACAATCGACACAAATTTTTAGTAGTATTAAATTTTTTTTGGTAAACACAGTAAAAATCTTACGTCTACCAAAGGAACAAAAAAAAAGATCCTTTACATTGAAATTGATGCTCATACCATGTCTTCTGGAATTGCTACTCATACCATTTAAAGCAAGATATTGTCGGCAACAAAATAAGGTCCTTGAATCACATATTTTCCCAGCCCCCGGGGCTAGACCATCTGGTCTTGGGCTTCTTCCGGAACTCCAAGGTCAAGTGGTCGAATCCCACTTAATTCCCGGTGCGCTTGGGGTGACGGTGTACTTGGGCGCAGGGGATTAGTCGGGCCGCCTTCGGGTCTTGACCCGGACACCCCTGTGTTGACAAAAAAAAAAAAAAAAAAAAAATCACATATTTTCCCTTCACATATCTTGATATAACTATTAGCAGACCTAGTGGAGCGTATCACTTCAAAGGTCAAGGTACATCTTTTCAGGTTGTGACGCGTCATAGTTGTTGCATTTTTATTAATATATGTAGAAACTCTAGACCTGATGACTAGGCCTGTCAACGGGTTAGAATTTATTATTCTGGATCTGGATCAGCATACTATATCGGATTCAGATCCGATCCGTTTACCTGACGGGTCTTCCACTCTATGTTCCGGATC
>NC_040039.1:37789948-37814626 GCF_003713205.1 Coffea eugenioides
TTTTTTTTTTCTAAACCTTTCAGCTTATCATATTTGGATGTTTAGGTTGCATATTCCTTTTACTTTTTCTTTTTCCTCATTTTTAGGATTTTTGCATTTCACACATGCGACCGTCTCTCGATATTTGCGTATGCGATGATTTGTTATTTACTTTTATTTATTTATGTTTATATACTTGTATTGCGCTTGCATCTTGGGTGGAGGGAATATAACCGTAGAGCCTCCACACGTATTTTAATTATAATCTCTCCTCTCAAAAGGAAGCACATCATACGTGCATGCATTTTTTTTTTTATACTATTTTTTTATTCTTTCTCGTGGGCGCCATCCCACATCTCCTTGTAGGATTATGATCGATTTCCTTAAGTAGGCGGATGGTGTGCTCTGCGCCCATAGCGATGTCTAAGGGATCACTCAAGCCACCGATCAAAGGCTTTGGGATTGATGACCCTTAACCTTTTGGTCTGAAGGCTTGGGAGCCTAAAAGTTTATTGAGTCTAGATGCATTAGTAAGTCAAACCTCATACATCCATATTAGAAATTACCTAGGATAGAGTCAACTTTACCCGATTAGTAACACTAGACACGAGGGGAGGGATTTCACCCCTCTTTCTTTGCTTTATTTACTTTTCATTCTTGTATCATTTATTATCCCAACGTGCTATATGTTACTTGTTGAACTAATCTCTCCTTGTTTTTCCTTTTTCTGCATACACAAACTTTAGAAATAAGAGTCCTGACATGGTACTCGTTTAGGATAAGACTGCATCTTATATCAAGCATGTTTAAATTTTAGTTAATTGCATATGCATATGTACTGCACATCATTTTAGGCTTATCCCGGCATTTAAATGGGGCACTTTTAGGTCACATTTTAATTATTTCATTGTATATTTAATATGCTTTAATAAATTGTCATCATGCATTAACCATAGAGGGAATGCCGCATAGGGAATTCCACGGTAGGAATAAGTCACCTTTTGTCTCGGATATGTAATCCAATGAGACTTGCATGTTTACGAGGTAAGGTACTAAAAGTGAAATCCCGAGGTAAGGTACTAAAAGTGAAATTCCTCCTCAGATGGCTCCGTGCAGAATGCTGAACCAGATACCTCGGGAACTAACAGACTGAAAAAATAATATAACACATGAGGTGAAAAGACTGTTCAAGTATGTGGGACATTTACCGAGTCTTCTAAGCATAACCCCAAAAGTTGCAATCATTCAAGCTCTACTTGGGTACTGGGATTCAAAAGGTTCTATTTTTCGATTCGGTGAATGCAAACTAACACCAACTTTAGAAGAAATAGAAGGATTATTGCAGATACCTGGGAAAGGTTATCCTATGATATATCCAACTAGTGGAACAAGGGAACAATTTTATAGGTTTTTGGGATTAAGGCAAGCTAGAATGAACCAACATCCGAATGCGAGATCGTGTCCGTTAGAGTTTCTGTATGAACGATTTGGAGAAATAGGGTCCTATGAACAGTACCGAATCGATTTTTTTATAAGTAAAGAGCAATGGGTAGAGAAGCGAGTGCAAGCGTTTGGATTAGCTTTGATCAATCTGTTGTTGTTCCCGCAAAAGCATGGAAAGATCACATTTTTCACTATCAACATGGTTCAGAGCCTATTTTCAGGAATTAATGGAATGACCCCTACCTTGGTACCTGTAATCATTGCCGACATCTTCACGGCCGCTACTGAATGTCAAAAGAAGAGAGGTTTCTTTTATGGGTCAAATTTGATACTCCAAATGTGGGCAATGGAGCATCTAGCGAAGAGAACGCTCAATCCTTTGGGATCTTGTCTCCCCGCAGAGAATTGGATCGAATCACACCGAGAAAGGGTCAAAAAGTATTATCGGATTGCATCTCCGAGTCAGTTTATTCAAGAGTTCGATAACTTGACACCTGAAAAAATACAATGGGTTTTGGATTGGACAAAAGTTAGGGATTCGATTTTCACGACTACCCAACACAGTTTTATCCTCCTAGCAGGCACCAATGGATTGGTCGCATATGTTCCGCAATGAGTCATGAGGTAATTTGGGTATCCGCAAAGAATTCCGGTGATACAAGGGATTGAAAATATCAGACTCAACACAGTTGCTGAAAGTCGGAGCATGGTATTGGATGCTTGGGGAAATCTTCTTAGTTTAGAGAACTTGCACTTGGATCAAGTCAACAAATTGGAACCTAAGGTCATTTCAGAATATAATGAGTGGATCAAACTGACAGTCGAACAAGCACGAGAGAAGTCACAGTCCGCTCTCGCCAGCCCTGAAGAGCAGATGGACAAGCTGAAGAAAGAGCTCGAGGATCATCAATTGCAACTCATAGTGGCCGACCATACCCTGGAAGACGCCCGAGCACAATTAAAGTGGGAGACAAGAAAAACTGAAAAGTTGGAAAGAGCGCTGGATGCATTGGACAAAATTCAAGAAGGAATTCGGAAGCTTAGTATAGGAAGATCTAGGGAGTCTCAACGTACTAGTTTGGCAAGGCATGAGGATTTTGTAAAAATGGTCAACCGAACCATCAATTAAGCTGTAAAAAATGATTAAATTTGTCAGTGTTTAATGAGAATTTCTACTTTGATTTCTACATTCACTTACAGGTTTGGAATTGGGATTTTACCCCGAAGGTGTTGCATCATATTAGGCCTACCCTTGGCAGAAAGGGCTCCTCCATATGACATGCATCTGAATTATTTAAATATCTACTAACTCATATTTTTTTCTTTCTTTTCTTTCTTTTTCTTGAATAAATTACAGCAATTTGACAAAAAATTCACTCCTAAATCAGTTTCTTTTCTCCACTATCAGGTATTTTTCACAATAGCTACCCGAAAAAGCCCCATCATCACCAGATCTCGAAGTAGAGTCTTGAGACAGCCTGTAACATGAGTTCAGTACTAGAAACTTCAGAAAGATCTGCTATGGTTACGTCACCAGACTTCACAGCGTTGGGAGCTCAGTTAAGTAAGGTACTTGGCAAGTTCAATGAGTTAAGTGCTGAAATGGCTGCACAAAGGCGTGTAATTGATCAGTTGGTCGCAAGCAACAGTGGTGGTGGTGTCCCAAACGACCAAGAACCTGTCGATAATCACCCACCTGCACAAGACTATCAACTACCCCACACATCTAATACCCAAACAACTTTCCTCCCTCCTTTCGCTAACCCTCTTAAAAACACTTTTACCCGACTAAATTCAGACTTTTCCTATATGCATCCAAATTATATATTGATGAACCCAACCAGTAGTCAAATCCCTCAAACCCATTTACAAACCAATCCGAATGTCCCCCCCAACCCTCAGGGGCCCCACCACCACGTTACAGAGCCTTTTGAATTGGATACTGCATCTCAAGGGAAGGCGGCGATAGAAGAACAATCTATACCCATTGATAAAGATCTCTTAAGAAGGTTGGATCGGTTCGATGATTTTATGAAAAAGAATCAAGGGTTGAGCAGGCATGGTGGTTTGGACTACGATGAATTGTGTCTTTTCCCAAATATTCAGCTACCGTTGGGATTCAAAACTCCCAAATTCAGCAAGTATGATGGAACTGAAAATCCTAAGACGCATCTCAAAATGTTTGCCAACAAGTTAGGCAAACCCGTGGATGATGAGAATTTGCCTATGCGTCTATTTCTGGAAAGTTTGGAGGTAGATGCTCTAGATTGGTATTCAAATTTGAAGTCTGGAGAAGTCAAAACCTGGTTGGATCTATCAACAGTTTTTGTGAAACAATATGAATTTCACTGCGACTTGGCACCAACACGAACCACACTGGAGGGTACGAAAAGAAAGCCGTCGGAAGATCACGAAACCTACGCAAAGCGGTGGAGAAAGTTAGTTGCCAAAG
This sequence comes from Coffea eugenioides, assembly GCF_003713205.1. Taxonomy (NCBI): domain Eukaryota; kingdom Viridiplantae; phylum Streptophyta; class Magnoliopsida; order Gentianales; family Rubiaceae; genus Coffea; species Coffea eugenioides. Next base: position 37,793,823 of record NC_040039.1, read on the forward strand.
TGGAGCCACCTATGACTGAGGAGGAGATTGTTCGTACTTTTATCAAGACTCATGATCCACCCTATTTTGAAGAGATCTTTCGCATGACTGGAAGTTCATTTGCTGCTATCATTAACAAGTTGGAGGAGTATGATGAATTTGTCAAAGCAGGGAAGATTGTTAATGTGTCTGCATTAAAGTTGCAATTGGATGCTCTACAAAATCAAAAAAAGCAACAATGGGAGAAAGCCCCCATTTAAAAAGAAAGAAGGAGAAACTGCTTTTGTATGGGATCAAGGCCCGTCTTTCAGACCCAGAAACAATCCCACATATCCTTTTCCTTACCCATATTGCACCAATCCTCAACCAGTCTACCACACTACTACCCAACTCCATCATTCCCGATCAAATCACCTGAATACCTCACCATTACCTCCAATCCCACAACCTATCTTTCAAAATCACACTCGTCCCATTTACCGTCCCAGACCAACCCTGCAAAACAATAACCCTTCTCAAAATTCTTTTCAAACCAGTGGAATTCAAACTCAGAAGCAATTTCAAAATTTCACCAACTTGGGCCGACCAATTGATCAATTATATGAGCAGTTAAAAGCAGTTGGAAAAATTGGCACCGTTCCTCCCAAACTTTATCCCAAAGGCACTCCTCCAGGTTATGATACGCAAGCAGTTTGTGCTTATCATTCTGAAAGTTCAGGTCATACCACTGGCAATTGTTGGGCTTTAAAACATAAGATTCAGGACATGATTGACTCTGGAGACATCCTTCTCAGAAGAAAGGGAGAACAAGGACTGAATGTCAGTAAGAATCATTTACCTGAGCATGGGAGTATTGTGGGAGTTATCATCGCTGATGGAGATTTTATCGATCCTACTCAGTACATTGTAGATGAAACTGAGGTGTTTGGCGCAATGGAGGCTGACCACGCCAGAATGAGAAAATTGTCTTCTGTTGAAAAGTCCATGGCCAACGATAATGTTGAGGAAAAGTTGAAATCTTTTGTATTTGAAAAAGAGGAGCCATTTATAGCTGAAGGGGGAGTTTCTGAGGTTGACAAATCTCCTTTTATTCTGGATCTACCATCTTTTAAATGGGATATATCAGAGCCTGTCATTCTTGAATTTCCAGAATAAATACCTGTCAATAACCTGCAAGAGGTGCCATGGAACTACGAGGAATCTATTCTGTTGGTTGGAGATAAAAAATGCTTAAAGGAAAAGGTATCTACTATTACCACGTCTGGGAGAATTATGAAAAACTCCGATATTGATGTTCAATCCAGGGCCAAGGTTAAATCTTCAACACCCAAGTCTGGTGTGTCGGAAAATGAAGCTGTAGATTTTCTGAAGATGCTGAAGAGAAGTGAATACAAAATAGTGGAGCAGTTGAATAGGATGCCTACTCAGATTTTTTTTCTGAATTTTCTTTTGACCTCCGAGCTACACAGAGAAGCATTGCTCAAAATTATGAACGAAGCTCAAGTCCCTAAAGATATTCCGATGGATAAATTTTCTAATATTGTGGGGAATGTACTTGCTGCTAATCATATTGACTTCTCCGATGATGATCTGACTGCAGAAGGGATCGGGCATAACAGAGCCTTGTATATATCAGTCCGCTGCAATGGAAAGCTGTTGCTGAGGGTTTTAGTGGATAATGGGTCAGCGTTGAATATCTGTCCATGGAACACTCTCACCAAACTTGGATTTCTTGACATTAAACTTCGTCCATCTGCAACTGTGGTTCGAGGATTTGATGGTTCAAGGAGGGAATCTATGGGTGAAGTAGATCTGGTATTGGAGATAGGCCCCGCTCAATTCCAAGTTATTTGCCAAGTGATGGACTTCTCCAGCGTTTACAATATTTTGCTTGGAAGACCTTGGATACATGCTTCTAACTCAGTGCCATCTTCTCTGCATCAAATGTTAAGGTTTATTGCGAATGATCAACTCATTACTGTGTTTTCTGAGGATGACTGTACCATGATCGTTGATGCAAATTTTAATGGTGAAAACAGAAAAAAGACTCCAACTTCATCTCATCACATTGCTGACATCGTCTCTGTGGGATGAACATCCAAGGATAAGTCGCTGACTCAATCAGATTTACCAGAGGCCAGTATTATGATGGTTAGGGAGATGATTCGAGGTGGATATGAAATAGAAAAAGGTCTTGGGCGGGAATTACAAGGAATTTTGGAGCCAATAGAGATCCTGACGCAGAAGGATACATTTGGATTGGGATTTCATCTGACTGCTAAGGATAGAAGGAAAGTGCAAGCTCGAAAACAAGCTGAAAAGAAGGGTAAGCAAATTGCCTTAAACGTTCCGTCGCTATATCACACCTTTCCTCGTCCATTAGAGGTGATTATGCCAGAAACGAAGAATCCTGTGGAGGAGATTGAAGTGGACCTGTCTCAATTATTTGTCGGGGCCACTTGTGAGGAGGAGCCATCAGAGAATGCAGAATTTTTGCCAATTACCGAAGGAGTTTTTTAGAATTGGACTGCTGATTATCTTCCCTCTTGAAGAAAATTTTGGTAAATTTAAGGGGATTGTCTTTTGTCTAGATCATATCCAGATAGGACGGTAGACTGGATCTTTTGTTAAAAGAAATTGCTTTCATTTTTTTAAACCTTTATTCTCGTTTCAGTTAATATAGCTTGCTTCGTCCAAGGAAATTGCTGAAACGGAAATAAAGGTTTGGATTGGATATGTCTTTAAATAGAAATCATGTTTGTATATTTATCTTTTTGTGAAGTCTCAATGCATTTTTGAATTTAATGAAATGAAAGACTTCTCCAGTATTTGCTATTTATTTATTACTTATGTTCTATTCTATTTTCAGATAGCCACAAATAAAACCCTCTGACCCTTTGGATGTCACCATTTTGGAATTCGATGGCTGCAACATCGATATCTCTCGTGAACTTGAAATCATGCAATTTGAAATTCAAAATGAGAGCGATACTGAGGAAAAATTTGAGTCTATTTCAAGGGATTTAAAACAGTATGAAGAGAAACCCAAATCCAACTTAGAAGAAACAGAAATCATCAATATTGGCACTAAGACAGAGGTTAAAGAGGTTAAAGTCAGCATTCATTTGAATAAGAAACAGAAGAAGGAAATGATTGAATTCTTAATGCTATTTCAAGATGTATTCGCATGGTCATACGATGATATGCCAGGGATCTCTACAGACATAGTGGTTCACAGATTGCCAACTGATCCAAATTTTTTGCCTGTAAAGCAGAAGCCACGTAAATTCAAATCAGAAATGAGTCTCAAGATAAAGGAACAAATTGTGAAGCAACTCAATGCTAAGATAATCATGGTGTCTCATTATCCCATCTAACTATCGAATCCTGTGCCAGTGCCTAAGAAATCTGGTGAGGTGCGAGTATGTGTTGATTACAGAGATCTGAATAAGGCCAGTCCGAAAGATGATTTTCCTTTGCCAAATATTCATATTCTTTTGGACAACACTGCTGAACACGAAATTGAATCTTTTGGTGATTATTTTGCTAGGTATCATCAAATCTTAATGGCGGAAGAAGACAGAGAGAAAACCTCTTTTATCACCCCATGGGGAACTTTTTGTTATCGAGTGATGCCTTTCGGGTTGAAGAATGCTGGAGCCACTTATCAGAGGACAATAACTACCATGTTCCATGACATGATCCACAAAGAGATGGAGTTTTATGTGGATGATATCATAATTAAATTCAAGAAGGTTGATGACCATTTGGTTGATTTAAAGAAGCTGTTTGAAAGATTGAGGAAGTACAATTTGAGGTTAAACCCTGCGAAATGTGCTTTTGGAGCTCCGGCTGGTAAGTTATTGGGTTTTATTGTCAGCAAAAAGGGTATAGAGATAGACCCTGCGAAAATAAAAGCAATTCGAGATATGCCCATTCCAAAAAGTAAAAAAGATGTGAAGAGTTTTCTTGGAAAGATCAATTTCATTGGCCGATTCATTGCACAGTTAACCTCTACCTGTGAGTCTCTGTTCAAACTGTTGAAAAAGAACGCGTCGATGGATTGGAATGAAGATTGTTAGCAAGCTTTTGATAAGATCAAAAATTACTTGTTAAATCCTCCGATCTTAGTGCCACCTCAGCCAGGGAAACCTCTGATTATGTATTTGTCTGTTCTTGATGAGGCTGTTGGATGCGTTCTGGGACAACATGATGAATTTGGGAGAAAGGAGCAAGCCATCTACTATCTGAGCAAGAAATTTACAGCATATGAGGCTAACTATTCTTTCCTTGAGAGAAGTTGTTGTGCTTTAGCATGGGCAGCTCAGAAGTTGAGACATTATTTGCTCGGTTATACCACTTACTTGATTTTCCGTTCTGATCCTCTAAAATACCTGTTGGAAAAGTCGATGCCCACGGGACGTATGGCTAAGTGGCAAATGATCCTTTCCGAGTTCGACATTGTCTTCACAACACAAAAAACAGTCAAGGGTCAAGCCATAGCAGATCATTTGGCAGAAAATCCAAGAGATGATGATTACCAGCCATTACATACCTATTTTCCTGATGAGGAAATTCTGTTCGTTGGAGCAGTTGAGGACATGAGTGAGCAGTATCCTGGATGGAGGTTATTTTTCGATGGTGCGTCAAATTCTTTTGGAGCTGGAATTGGAGAAGTTTTAGTATCGCCTGAAGGGAAACACTACCCTACTACTACCAAATTACGATTTTCTGGTACCAACAACATGGCTGAATATGAAACTTGTATTTTTGGATTGAAAATGGCATTGGACATGGAGATCAAGGATCTGATAGCATTCAGTGATTCCGATTTACTTGTGCACCAGACGCTTAAGTAGTGTGTAATTCGGGATTCAAAAATTATGTTGTATCATTGTAACTTGCTTAGTTTGGCCAGTAAATTCAGGAATTTGGAACTTAGATATATTCCCCGCACTAGTAATGCCTTTGCTGATGCTTTGGCTACTCTGTCTTCGATGATCCAACATCTAGATGAGTTGGTGATGGAACCTATACAGATTCAACTTCAGAATAGGCCAGCGCATTGTCTGGTTACGGAAAGGGTCACTGATGGTCGTTCCTGGTACAATGATATTAAGGAATTCATGAAAACGGGATCCTACCCTCCTGACGCTGATGCTGTTGCAAAAAGTTTTTTACGCAGAATGTCAGCAAGGTTTTTCTTGAATGGAGAAGTGCTATACAAGAAAACATTCGATTTGGGCCTTCTGAAATGCATCAACGAAGAGGAAACCGATTATACGACGAAGGAAGTGCATAGTGGGGTTTGTGGGCCACATATGAATGGGCACCTACTGGCTAAGAAGATCATGAGAACAGGGTATTTTTGGCTTACCATGGAGCATGACTGTGTAGATTTTGTTAGAAAGTGTGTTAAATGTCAAATGCATGGTGATGTCATACGTGCTCCTCTTACAGAATTGCATAGTATGACTGCTCCATGGCCATGTTCGATATGGAGAATGGATGTGATCGGAACTATTGATCCTCCTGCTTCAAATGGGCATCGATTCATCTTAGTGGCGATTGAATATTTCACCAAGTGGGTTGAGGCCGCGTCCTATAAGCACGTGACTAAGAAAGTGGTGTCGAATTTCTTGAGAAATAATATCATCTGTCGTTTTGAGGTACCAGAGACGTTGATCACTGACAATGCCAAGAACTTCAATAATGATATGGTGGATGGATTATGTGAACAGTTCAAGATTAGACATCGAAATTTGGCCATTTACAGGCCTCAGATGAATGAAGCCGTTGAAGCTGCAAATAAAAATTTGAAAAAGATTATTCGTAAGATGATTGAAGCACACCTGGATTGGCATGAGAAGCTGCCTTATGCACTAATGGCTTACAGAACTACCATCAGAACTTCTACTGGTGCAACTCCTTACTCTCTTATGTATGGAATGGAAGCAGTACTACCTGTAGAAATTGAAATTCCTTCCTTACGCATTCTGATGGAAGCTCAGATAGAAGAAGCTGAATGGGTCAGAGAACATCAGGAGCAATTGTCTTTGATTGATGAAAAGAGGTTGAATGCCGTCTGCCATGGACAATGTTATCAGCAACGAATGGCTCGGGCTTACAACAAAAAAGTCAAGCCCCGCTTGTTTAAAGTTGGAGATAAGGTTTTGAAACGGATTCTTCCAATGCAAGATGAGGCTAAAGGGAAGTTTGCTCCCAATTGGCAAAGATAATTCATTGTTAAGAAAGTGCTATCCGGAGGAGCGCTTATCCTTATGGAAATGGACGGTCAAGTTTTTCCCCAACCAATCAATGCAGACATGTGCAAAAAGTTTTTCATTTGATTATAAAAAATTTTCTTTAAAAATACTGCAAGAGACGGATTTAAGGCATACTTCCTCTCATTTTTTCATTTCGATATTCTATCCCTAATTTGTTTTCCCTTTTGACTTTTCATAACCACCTTCCTTTTTCGTTTGGCAGTCCCTTAAGATCACTAACCCCATACTGGGGCAATTTTGTTTCTTAAAAAAAAAAAAAAAAAGAGAAGTGAAAAAAAAGAGAAGAAAAAGAAAATAGAGAAATTCTGTTAGAATTAAATTGGGGCAAATTTTATCTCTTTCTCACCCTAGATCAAGGAAAGTTTTGAAAGAATGCTATCTCAAATGATTGCAAACCCATCATATGATCCGCTGCCAAGCCTTTCATGCCTTAACCCTTCCTTTGCTACTCTATCCGATCCTAATCACAAGAACCAAAATTGCCGACTTTTATCTTTTGCAGTATTTTGGGAAAAGAATTTTTCTTAATCAACTGGCAAATGATGTAAATACAATTTTTCTGAAATATGTCAGAGAAAATTGTCTCACTGATGCTACTCATTTTCAGAATATGACTGGATTGATCCAATTGGAGTTAAAATTGTCTTGTCTATGTCTCTAGGTTAAAACCTGAAAGGACACCTTCTAAACAAAAAAGAAAAGAGAAGAATAAAAAAAAAACAACAAAAAAAAGAAAAAAAAATGAAAAGGGATGGGGGTAACCTTAGTGAAAACCCGAAAGGGCACTAAGGTAGGGTTTTGGAATACAAGAGGATCAACAACAAAGAAGAAGATGCTGAGGTCTGAAAGCTGGTGACTACGTTGATTTGGGTCTCTTTCATACTGTTGTTCTTTTGCCGACAATGAATTCCAAAATGGATGACGTCGAAGGGGTCAGATGGAGCATTTTTCCTCATCAAAGGCCGTCCTCTAAATATGAACCCAACTTTTGATCCTTGGACCTATATTCAAAAAATTCACTAATTTTTGTTTTACTGTTCTGCTTACTATTTTATTTATTTATTCTGTATCATTACTTATTTCATATTAGCATTATTGCATGCTGAATAATACCTTTTGCAATTGTTTATGTTTCCCATTTATTGGGTCTCATTCAAAAGACAATCCCCTATAATTTATCCCAAAGGGGTCATGAAATTGAGGATCTTATGGTAACAAAGTCTGGATGACTGACATTTGAAGGTTGCAAAGATTCTGAAGAGGTTGTCGACCGAACCTAAAGAAGCAGTTTATCGATATTAAAACTCATGTTTACACGGCTCTCAAGGCAAAGGGATCACATGGTGGTGGTAGTGTTTTTGTCACGATTGTTTCTTTTCCTTTTTTATTTTTTTTGCAGAAAATTATGTGACACAATACTGGGTTAGTTGAGCATGATTCACACCGGGGCAAACGATAGAAGGATTGAACTCCAAGTTTTGCTATACATTTCCGAGGAAAGAAAAATTATTATTCCCTTTCTTCAAAGTTTGAAAAATCAAAAGAGTTGCAAGTCCACTAGGTAAGTTTTCTTGTTTTATTACCTTTTAAGCAACATGCAGTCTGATCTTTCAGTTTGATAGCATAGAATTTGTTTTCATCTACGTGAAAAATCGAGTTGGGGAGTAGATTTTGGTAATTTTTCACGACCGGAGATGTCGCCGGCGACCGGCGGCGGCGACGGTCTGGTGGCGGAGGCAACCATGGCCGCCAGCTGAAGCTTCATCTGCTCGAAGAAGAAAGAAGAAACGAGAGAAAGAAGAAGGTGAGGAAGAAGAAAGAAAAGAAAAGAAGGAAAAAAAAAAAAGGAATTGGGCTAATGTTTTTTTTCTGATGGCCAAGAGTTTAGTTGGTTGGGTTTTGAAAATGGGTTTTGGTTTATTTCTTTTGGGTTTCGGTTGGGCTTGAGGGATAAAAAGACAGGTTGGCCTGCTCGTTTCTTTTGGGCTTCGGCTGGGCTTAGGTAGCATCCGGCCCAAATAAATAAAAATGATGGCCCGATGGCCTTTTTCTCCCATATCAGAAATCAAAATTTGCACTTTAGCCCCTGATCTTTGAAGTAATTTCACTTCGGCCCAGAACATTTTAAATTTGTTTCACTTAGATCCTTAAATTAATTGTACTTTGGTCCTTGAATTTTATCTTTCATCTAATTTTGACCTCTGAACTTTGGAAAAATAATTTTTATCCCCAAAAGTTTTTCGATTTTTGCAATTCAGTCCCTAATGAATTTTGACTCTCTTTATTATGATTGTTTCTTTTCTTTAATAGCTAATTATGTTACTTTTGAGTATGTTTAACTTGTAATTTTTAGATATTCTTAAATTTATTTACGTTTGACATATTAAGGTGAATTTTCATTATTATTATTATTACTTTTTCAATTAAATTGGTGCCATGATTCTTTTGTTCATTTTGAGTATAAATAGGGCAATTTGACTCCGTTTAAGTCACCACTTCAAAAGGGAGGTACCCCATTATTATTATTTCAATGTCAATTACGTGCTCTTATGTGCTCCTACATGTTCCTATGTGTTTATATATTTTTATATGCTTTGTTTATTTGATTTGAATGTTCATTTAAATTTTCTTATGTTTGTTTAGTTAATTTTATAATTATTGAGAGGCATTTAAATACCTCAAAAAATGTAATAGATAGGATAATTAGATTTGTTTTATTTTATTTCCCCTTTTAGATTGTAGTTAGGCGCTCCCCGATGTAATAGATAGGTTGTGTGCTTATGTGGCTTATGTGTTACGTGCCTTACCCGCTTTTCTTAGGATTTTTGCATCTAGATATTATGCTTATGTGTTACGTGCTACGTGCTCTTATGTGTTTATTTGTTTTAATTTATGCCTACTTGTCTTATTATGTATTAAAGATGCATGACGTCACCACACTAGTCCAACGCTAGTTGTGGCTTCTCCCTCCGTTTAATTGCTAGTCCAACGCTAGTAAGGACTTTTAGAAACGGGCTAGTCCAATGCTAGACCCTTGGATCATTCTTGCATTAGACTCATTTTTGTGTGATATTCATTACATTTTCACGCATATTTTCATTTTTAGGATCTTTTCCCATTTGCATGATATTTCCTATTATATTATCCCCTATCCTCTATATGCTTTAATCATGTCATTTAGAATTGCATTTCATTTAGGACATTATATAATAAGTTAGCTCATTTGCTTGTGCATGTTAGGAGAATTATTTTTTTCAAATATGGGAAATGGGTGATTATAACTTTTTAGTTTAAATATCCCATTAATCCCTGTATAAAGAAATTATGTCACGAGTTTTTGCCTCCCGTACCCTTTATGTTGCATTCCTTTTTTTCTTTGATCACTTATATCTATGTATATAATTTAATTTAATTTCTTTTCTTTTAATTTCATCATTTGCATACTCGTGACACTTTCAAGGAATTATTTTGGCCTTCGCAATTAATGCGATTGGTTCAATTAAACTCTTGAATGAACATTTTGCCCCTTTCGATATTTTTTATTTGCATCCATGTAGGAAACATCCAAACATGATAAAATTAAGGGTTAGATTAGGAAAATTTTAACTAAACCTCGCAACTAGCTTAGACTAGGTTGAAAGGGTGCCTTAGGTTTGAGTTAATCGAACATTTGCCTTCCCTTTCTTCAACCGTGACTCCCGAACCCATTTTCTCTTGTTTTTTCAAAGACCTGGAGTTGTCAAAAAGGGTTTTATTTTATTTTATTTTTGTCAAAAATCTTTTTGGGGTGACTTGGTACACCCAAACTCAATACCAAGTGGCGACTCCCCTTTTTCTTGAAAACCCTTTTTAGACTAAATATTTGGACCCAAATTGTCGCATTCTTTAAAGTCCCATTTTAGGTCCTTTTCATTTATTTTAAAATAAAATCACATATTTTGTAAATACCTATTTTTATACTTATTTTTCCATTGCGAAAAATGGGGCGCGACACCTAGTATAGTATATAAGTGTGGGTTAGTTGGTTTAATTTGAGTTGGTGACTGAGTCTTGTTTGGTCTTGGTTTAGGTGAATTAATGGCACATAATGATAAAGTGTTTTCAACAGTTCAGGATCAATGTCCTGAGTTGGAGGAGGAGCTGAGTAGGCTCAATATTGGTTCTGCTTGTGCTTATCCTATGGAAAACTCTTGCCGGAATCATCCTGCTAAACCTGTAGCTCGGCCTCAAGTTACTCATATGATGCTGAAGAACGAGATTTGTGATTTTCTTAGGGTTTTATATAGGGAGTGGGAGTAGGGACGTGTGCTGGACAGTGGATTGCGTGCTGGGAGGAACTTGCCAATGCTAGAACTTATAGCTTCGAGAATCAAGTTTGATGTAGCTGAGGAACTGTTGTTCTTGCCGCGTTCGCCCTCTTTTGATAGTTCCAGTAGTCACAATGACTGAGAAAGTGTTGTCGAGTTTGTGTGGGACGTTGTGTTTAGTAAGGTGTTTAGTGAGTTGAGTGTTGGTTTATGTGTTTGTTTGCCTTGTATTATGTGATGCGGATACGGGCGCGCAACAACTCCAACCTTGGGTCAAGGACCCTTTGATCAACATTGGTGGTCCGATGACAAGATCAAGAACCAAGAAGATGAAGGAAGCTTTACGAGCCTTGATCATTCACCATACAAGCAAGGAACAAGCTAGGTTTGAAGATTCGATGGACCATGAAGTTACTTTGTTCACTTGTACGTTTGAAGCGAAGGAATGATCTCATACTTGTTAGCTTAGTTGGTAGTTGTTTTTAAGACTGTCTAGTTTAGTAGTTGTTAGGCGTTGAGTATTTTATTACTTATTGGGCCTTATCGGAAAGCCTTAAAGAGCTGGCTCTTTAAGCTCTTTGTGCGGACCGAATTTCTTCCAGGTTTATGTGGGCCAGATTTTGCCCTAGTTTTAGCCTATAAAAAGGCACCTATTGTATGAGCGGAGATATTACAACCAGAAATCGTGAGGAATTTTCCTTCAAGTTCTTAATCGAACTTACTCTTGAATTCTTGAGTTCATGGCTTAGGATTCCAATCAGACTTTATCGATTAGCTTGTTCCCTAATCGTGGTGTCGCTTCATCCATCCTTATTTGCTTAAGGTTGCTGATTACCTTTGTGTGTCAGAGGTCTTGAGTTCATGAGAACAATCGAGTTCAATTTCTGTTGGGAGAAAAGATCCAACTCTGATAATTACAAGGTTGGGAGGTTCTAGGAGGGTCTTCCCCTAGGGTTGCCTATATCAGTTGGTAATCAGAGCATCAGGTTAATTCTCTTTTAATTGAAGTTGTTCATATCTTGTTAGTTGTCTTTTTGTCAAAAAAAAAAAACTGTAGCGATTACTGTTCATCGTTACTATTCCGAAATACTGTTCATCATACTGTAGCGTACTGTTCACGTTACTGTTCATCCGAGTCAAAAAAAAAACTGTTTGGGTGTTGTCTTTTTGTGTTTTCTGTCCAAGTTCTTGGGTTTGTTATATTTGTGTTTGGGTTGTTAGGGTTTAAAGACAAAAAAAGAAAAAAAAAAGAGTCACGTATCTTATCTTGTTTTAGTATTCAAGTTGCTAGAGTATTGCTGGAATTTTCTTTTGAGTATTGCTGAAATTCTGTTTTGCCTATTTCTTGAGAATTGGTTGTTGTTCTTGCAAACCCTAAATACCACAACGCAATTTGGGGAAGTTCTTGAGCTTCTTGAACAAATTCTTGAAGTTCTTGGACCACCAAGTCTTATTTTGAAAATTCTTGAACAATAAACCAAGAACTAGGGATTTCTTGGAATTGGCATAACCTTTCATCCGTTTTCTTGAACTTGTTGGTGTGATCTGAATTTGTGTTCCTTGAAGAGCCGGAAAAAAAAAGAAAAAAAAAAGGAAGAAGAGAAGGAATTGGCTCTCATACAAAGGAAATCAAGTTTCCAAAAAAATCGTGAGTTTCCAATTCTTGGTGGGTTCCCAAATCTTGGTTAATCTCCAAATCTTGGTTGATTTCCCAAAACTTGAGTTTCCTAATCTTGATTGGTTTCCAACTCTTGAGTTCCAATCTTGATTGAATTCCAAAGACCCCAAACGACCTCACCAGCCCCAAACACACCCAATTCCGTTTTCAAAACCAAACCAAACACCTTAACCAAACCGCCTTGGGAGTTCTTGAGTTTCTAAAATCGGTTGAGCTAGTTTTGCGATCCGATTTGACTGAAATTTGAGGACTGGTTCGTACATTCTTTGAGCACCCCAAAAGCACCATTTATACTCCAAAATACTGACCAGAAACTAAGCAAAGCAACAGCTCAAAAAAAAAAAAAAGTTCCAGCTTCAGGTAGAGTTTTTGTTTTCTAGGATTCGCAAAAAAATTCTGCTTTGTGTCTTATTACTTATAGGGTAATTAATTCTGGAATTTTTGAGAGTTGAGTTGTCTTAAGAACTTCGAGAAGGAAAATTGAGAGTGAGTGTGTTTTCCTTGAGTGATACACGAGTGCTTTGCAAGGTCGACTAGGATACACTTGTTTTGCAGGTTAGACAATATGTTTCAAGAGGGGAACATGCCTGAGCCGTCTGAGACCGACGTGTCACTCAAACTGGTGCTCCAAACTCTTCAAAAACAAGCGGAGAGACATGAATTTGCGATGGAGAAACATGAATTTGCGATGGCACAAATATCCGACAGGTTGGCTGCCATTGAGATGCGAGGTACCGGAGATACACACCATAGGGTTTCGAGTGTTCAGAGTGCTGATCATGATGCGGATGATGAGGGGTATCATTCTCACACCTCATTTCGATCAAGGAGAAGCCAAGAGGGAGCGAGGGAAGGTCGAGGCCGACCTAGGAGAACCGATGACAATCTTGGTTCCATCAAGACTAAGATGCCTACCTTTCATGGGAAAAATGATCCTGAAGCTTATTTAGATTGGGTTAGGAGAGTTGAGCAAGTGTTTGAAGTCCACAATTACTCTGAAGAGAAAAAGGTGAAACTTGCGGCTATTGAATTTGAAGATTATGCATCCATTTGGTGGGAGCAAGTATGTGCCACAAGGAGGAGAAATAGGGAACAACCAATTGACACTTGGGCTGAAATGAAGCAAGTGATGAGGAAACGATTTGTACCCTTCCATTACACCACGGACTTGTACAATCGGCTCCAACGACTCACCCAAGGGTCCAGTTCGGTTGATGAGTACCACAAACAAATGGAGGTAGCAATGATAAGGGCCAATATACAGGAGGATTCAGAAGCAACCATGGCAAGATTCCTTAATGGATTAAATCCTGAAATTCGGAAGAAGGTTGAGCTTCAAGACCACTTTGAGCTACAACAAATGGTGTCTTATGCAGAGAAGGTGGAAAGGCAAGCCTTACCTATAAAGACACCTAGTGGCCGAACCACTACATCCTCTTCCACACCTTGGAGAAGAGATCAATTGCCAACATCCAATGCTTGGCCGAGGCAAGGCAATAAAGAAAGGGAAAACAGGCGAATGGAGCAACCGTTCCATCCGAGTGCAACTCCTTCTAAACCAACCCCGCGGCCGACTCTTCCAAGGGCAAATACGTCTACCAACCAGCCAAAGGCATGTTTCAAATGCAAGGGAATTGGCCACCTCATGGCTCAATGCCCTAACCGAAGCATCATGTACATGAATGAAGAGGGAATGTGGCAAAGCGAAGGAGAGGAGGAATATGCGGACATGCCACCACTTGAAGAAGAGGGGAAGGATGCTGACCTGGTTGAAATAGAAGAGGACCCCGTGGCTCGAACTATGGTGACTATGAGAGTGCTAAATGCACAAGTTCAAGAAGATGATCTCCAACGAACCAACATTTTTCATACGAGATGCAAAATTAGAGATGAGGTATGTCTCATGATCATTGATAGTGGCTCTTGTACTAATTACGTAGCTGCTGACTTTGTCGAGCAAAAGCACATTCCATGGACTTACCACCCTAAACCCTATAGACTATCTTGGTTAAATGATGGGGGGGAAGTCAAGGTGACCAAACAAGCTTTAATCGCTTTTTCTATTGGTCGATACAAGGACCAAGTTTTATGTGATGTAATTCCTATGCAAGCTAGTCATGTCTTGTTAGGGCGTCCGTGGGAGTATGATCGGCAGGCTGATCATATTGGACTCACTAATAAGTATAAGTTCATTATGGACAACCTCAAGATCACTCTTTCACCCTTGACACCTACACAAGTGTATGAGGAACAATTGCATCTAAGAAAAGAGCGAGAGAAAAGGCAACTGAGAGAGGCAAAGAAAAAGCCGAATGTGCCTGAGGATGAGGAAAAAAAGAAAGTAGAGGCCGAGTTGAGTGAAAAAGAAAATTCGAGTGGGAAAAAACTTAGTGAGGCCGAGAGCTTGAAAGTGAACAAAAAGAGCTTCTATGTAAGTGTGCGTGAGGTAGGTAGGGTTTTGAATGCACAAAGTCTTCTCATAGTACTTCTGTACAGGGAAGCTGATTATTCTTCTTTTTACACACTAGGCATAACCGATTCTCTTCCTAGTGCAATCTACTCTCTTTTGCAGGAATTCAAGGATGTGTTTCTGGAGGAACTACCAAAAGGATTACCTCCAATTCGAGGTATCGAACATCAAATCGACTTTGTTCCTGGAGCAATTCTCCCAAATCGACCAGCCTATAGAGCAAATCCGGAGGAAACAAAGGAAATCCAAAGGCAAGTCGATTCCCTCCTTGAAAAGGACCAGGTACGTGAATCTCTTAGTCCTTGTGCAGTTCCAGTCATTTTAGTGCCTAAGAAAGAAGGGACTTGGAGAATGTGTACAGATTGTCGTGCAATTAATAAAATTACTGTTAAGTATCGTCATCCTATTCCTAGGTTAGATGATATGTTAGAAGAATTGCATGGGGCAATCATTTTCACTAAAATTGACTTAAGATCTGGTTATCATCAAATAAGGATAAAGGAAGGAGACGAATGGAAAACTGCTTTCAAAACAAAGTATGGTCTTTATGAGTGGCTTGTGATGCCTTTCGGCTTAACAAACGCTCCAAGTACTTTCATGAGGTTAATGAACCATGTTTTAAGGCATTTTCTTGGGAAGTTTGTTGTTGTTTATTTTGATGATATATTGATCTTTAGCAAGTCTTTAGATGAACATGTTGAGCATTTGCGACTTGTTTTAAGTGCCTTGCGTGAAAATAGGTTGTTTGCTAACATGGAAAAATGTGTCTTCTGCACTCCTGAAGTTAATTTCCTTGGATATATTGTTGGTGCAAATGGCATACGTGTTGATCCCGCCAAGGTAAAAGCCATCTTAGAGTGGCCGACTCCAACCAATGTGTCTCAAGTAAGGTCTTTTCATGGTCTTGCAAGTTTCTATAGGAGATTTGTTAAAGACTTTAGTACTATTGCAGCACCTTTGAATGAGACAATTAAAAAGAATGTGGGGTTTCAATGGGGAAAAGAGCAAGAAGAGTCATTTAATAAGCTTAAGGATTTGTTAACTTCAGCACCTATTCTTGCTTTGCCTAATTTTGATGTGACGTTTGAAGTTGAATGTGATGCTAGTGGGATCGGCATAGGGGCTGTCTTACATCAAAATAATAGACCCTTGGCATATTTCAGTGAAAAGTTGAGTGGGGGAGCTCTTAATTTGTCACGGCCCCACCTCCCCCTGAGGGGAACCAGAGGGTTCGGCGGGCCGCCTGCCCAGCTCTCGCCGGGACTCAGTCGTTCACTACAAACCTCAATTGAATTTCAAGATATATATATATATCAAAGGTTCCCAAACTTTACATATCAAAAGCGAAGCATCCACGCTTCCACTGCGCCACTCTGATCCTTGATACCAACTATTATACAGGAGGAAGTCCAAAACTAGACTATTACACATCCAATCAATTCTAAATGTTCAATACAATCCCAATATGAACGATTACACAAAAGGAATTCTAAGTTCAGTCCATACATGAGATAATCCACGAATAAACACTACAAGCCCTTCCTTCGCCTTGAGCCCTGTGGAGGGGAATAAAATATTTTTGGGGTGAGTTAGAAGCTCAGCGAGTAACCAATAAAATCAGTTATCAAATCTGTTTAACAATGGTTCATTTCAATGGAATTGTTGTAATCAAGATAAGTCTAAAACAATTACAACGTTACAAAACATTAAATATGGGATCAATAATTCAAGAAACATTTACAAATGAAAGCGATAAGTAACATTCATGAAAAGGATACGTTCGTTTCTCCTGGTCATTTCATTGCATTTGTTTTCATTCGTGCATTCATGCACCCCGTCCTGCTTTTGGCCGGCTCCACCAAACCTACAAGGGTTAATACTCGGTATACCGAAACGTTCACCAAGTTCCTAGTCGCCGACCGAGTCCGCTTCTGGCTCGAGACGACCGTAACAAGGGCACATGGCCAGCTCAGCCCAAAAGGCTTACATTCATGCGCAAGTAGCATTTAATCATTAATCATTGAAATTTTCATATTTATTTAGGTCGAGTGCGATAAAGTACACACTCGCCTAGAAAACTCGTTTTAACAATCATTGAAAGCAAAATCAATAATAACAAGACACTGATATGCAAGCACGCATGATATGTAAGAAAACAGTTCCAAAATTAACTTTGAAAACAGTTCAAAAGTAAATAATGCGGAAAGCGTTCAAAAGTAAATTGGAAACAGTTCAAAGTAAAATAATGCCAAGAAACGGTTTCATAAATAATTTTAGAGAATAGTTGAGGTCACTCACTCCATGGCTCAGAAACCACCATATATATCATTGCCTTGCTCAATCCGAGTCTTAGATCCACAAAATCAATTGCAACAATTCCCTTCAAAGTCGGACAGCATTTCCCCTAAATTTCTTTACTTTCCAGCCTCAAGGCTTCATTATTTCCTCAGCAGTCCCAAGGTACACACACAACAACAAGTTTATCCAATAACATTCAGCAAAGCTCCAAGTAGTACTAGACAAGTCAAGCTAGGGAAAAAGTCGGAAAGTTGAAAATTAAGCTCAAAAACCAAGAAAAAACAGTTACGTCCTTTCGCGTAATGGCGACCAAAGTGACTGACCGAGTATCGGATGGAGTCGCAAGAGCCCACCGTTTCGAGCTAAAGGAACCGAGGGGCTACAACAAGTGTTAGAAGTCACTCAGTCCAAAATCCCAGCCACAAACTAAAGTCAAAAGCCAATAACAAACCAGAGAACCGTACTTGCTAGGTTTACAAATGTACGACTATGCTGTAGTAATCAGGTAAAACTCAGTCTTAAACAGGCCAAATGCAGAAATTCCAAAGGCTATGTAGCTAGGACATCAAGCTACAGTTTCATCAGGAAGACTGCTCAACACCCAAATCTCCAAAAAATTCCAGTCAAAACAGAACCATTGTCTAGACGCGAGTTTCTAACTCCTTGAACCCAGAAAGCAATAGTATTTCGGCTTATCTCATTTTTCACTACTCAATTGACCTGAAGAAATTTTTACAGGCACCCTTAAAGCATCGAATAACGTACAACTGTTCATGTTTTGACCAAGGCCAATTCGGCTTCTATCTAGGACGCAAAAGAATTTTTGCGGAACAGAATGAAAGAACCGAAGAACGCCTAATTTTCCAGATTTTTCCAAACAGAAATTTTCTTGCAGATTAATCGACTTTTTCAGCCTCCAGCTTCCTCAACTTCAATTTCCAATCGATCAGTAATAACCACATAATAGAACAATCATATGAGAACAGGAAAAATCCTAAGTTAATTATTAAAACTTCACTAATTTTCAACCAAAATCATGAAATCATCCAAAAATCACTTATTCAACCACACAATCACTAACTGAACATTATCAAGATCAAAGAAAGCGTTCCTTAGTCAGCTAACCATGCAAACCCAAGGAAAGGACCCAACTTAGCACCGTTGCTTTCTAAAACACCGTTCACGCACACACGCTTAATGACCCACGAAAGAAGGTTTTTAGTGAGCAAATCACGCGTTTTAACGGTTGGTTTGTGAGATGGGCAAGAAATAGAAGAAAAATGAAGGCTGTTTCTCTCTTTTTGTGCTCGCAAGAGGTTCGCCAAGGAAGCTTATTGAAGAGACATGGAATTTTGGGTCAAGTTTAATCTAATTAGTAAAGGCGAGTAAAATGGTCCAAAGGTCCACCCTGAGTGAAGAAAGTACACTTCAGCCTGTTTAGGTTGAAAACCTTATTTTGTACTCGTCCGAATGACAAAGTATCTTAACACATTGTAAAATAATATCACTTAATACAAAATTCCAACAAGTTGTCAAAAATATAATGCATTTACCGCACTTGCGTGTCCCACGTCCAAAATACGCTTTTAATTTCTCAAAAACTAACCGATACTAGAAAAATCATTTAAAACTATTTTTGCTCATAAACTTTATCTGGAGAATTTTTCTAATCAAGAAAATGTAGAAAAGGCGAGCGTTTAAAAAAATAAACCCTAGAAAATTAGAAAATTTCCGGGTTCTCACACTTATACTTTTCGGGGCGTCACAATCTCCCCTCCTTAAAAGAATGTTGTCCTCGACATTCCCTCTTGTACTAATCAAGTCAAGACATCCCGCGAGAATCACTAATACTTCAAACCAAACCCACAGTCCAGCATCCTAAACTTCAAGCCTAGGATACACTACAGAGATCTGAAGCCTAAGCTCTGATACCAACTGTCACGGCCCCACCTCCCCCTGAGGCGAACCAGAGGGTTCGGCGGGCCGCCTGCCCAGCTCTCGCCGGGACTCAGTCGTTCACTACAAACCTCAATTGAATTTCAAGATATATATATATATCAAAGGTTCCCAAACTTTACATATCAAAAGCGAAGCGTTCACGCTTCCACTGCGCCACTCTGATCCTTGATACCAACTATTATACAGGAGGAAGTCCAAAACTAGACTATTACACATCCAATCAATTCTAAATGTTCAATACAATCCCAATATGAACGATTACACAAAAGGAATTCTAAGTTCAGTCCATACATGAGATAATCCACGAATAAACACTACAAGCCCTTCCTTCGCCTTGAGCCCTGTGGAGGGGAATAAAATATTTTTGGGGTGAGCTAGAAGCTCAGCGAGTAACCAATAAAATCAGTTATCAAATCTGTTTAACAATGGTTCATTTCAATGATGTTGTAAATCAAAGGATAAGTCTAGAAACAATTACAACGTTTACAAAACATTAAATATGGAGTATCAATAATTCAAGAAACATTTACAATGGAAAGTGATAGTAACATTCATGAAAAGGATACGTTCGTTCTCCTGTCATTTCATTGCATTTTTAGTTTCATTCGTGCATTCATTCACCTCGTCCCTGGCTTTTGGTCAGGCTCCACCAACCTACAAGGTAATACTCGAGTATACCGAAACGTTCACCCAAGTTCATAGTCGCCCGACCGAGTCCGCTTCTGGCTCGAGACGACCGGTAACAAGGGGCAATGGCCAGCTCAGCCCAAAAGGCTTACATTCATGCGCAAGTAGCATTTAATCATTAATCATTGAAAATTTCATATTTATTTAGGTCGAGTGCGATAAAGTACACACTCGCCTAGAAAACTCGTTTAACAATATTGAAAGCAAAATCAATAATAACAAGACACTGATATGCAAGCACGCATGATATGTAAGAAACAGTTCCAAAATTAACTTTGAAAACAGTTCAAAAGTAAATAATGCGGGAAAGCGGTTCAAAAGTAAATTTGGAAACAGTTCAAAAGTAAATATTGCAAGAAACGGTTCATAAATAATTTTAGAAATAGTTTGAGGTCACTCACCTCCATGGCTCAGAAACCATCCATCATATATCATTGCCTTGCTCAAATCCGAGTCTTAGATCACAAACTCAATGCAAACAATTCCCTTCAAAGTTCGGACAGCATTTCCCCTAAATTTCTTTACTTTTCCAGCCATCAAGGCTTCATTATTTCCTCAGCCAGTCCCAAAGGTACACACACAACAACAAGTTTATCCAATAACCATTCAGCAAGCTCCAAGTAGTACTAGTACAAGTCAAGCTAGGGAAAAGTCCGGAAATGAAAAATTAAGCTCAAAACCAGAAAAACAGTTTTGACGTCCTTTCGCGGTAATGGCACCAAAGGTACTACGAGTATCGGATGGAGGTCCAAGACCCACCGTTTCGAAGCTAAGAACCAGGGCTACAACAATGTAGAAGCTCACTCAGTCCAAATCCCAGCACAACTAAGTCAAATATGCCAAATAACAAACCAGAACCGTACTTGCAGGTTTACAAATTACACTATGCTGTAATCAGTAAAACTCAGTCTAAACAGGTCCAAATGCAGAAATTCCAAAGGCATATGGTAGCTAGGACATCAAGCTACATTTCATCAGAAGACCTCAACACCCAAATCCAAAACAATTCCAGTCAAAACAACCCATTTCAGACGCAGTTCTAACATCCTGATGAACCCAGAACAGCAATAGTAATTTCGGCTTATCTCATTTTACACTACTCCAATTGACCTGAAATTTTACAGGCACCCTTAAACATC